>NW_028323424.1:0-50259 GCF_984573655.1 Nuphar pumila | reverse complement strand
GGCAATCGCGCGTGAGAAAGAATGGCTTTTCTTGGTCGCGTTGACAGGCACGTGGCACCAAATGGAACGGTAGAGCTCTCAGTTTCGACGAGCGAACTGGGCGCCAGATGCTGCCTTCGTGTAAGCCTCACAAGGTTCGGTTTGTTTGGATGTTGAGGCTATGTCAGAATCCCATTTACCTGGGAAACCCGAATCACCTTCCTTGTAAACGAGCTCGACGCCCTTTCCTTCTTTGCCAGACTCCTCTCCTGCGCATGGGTGGTGTTCATGTGAATCTGGCCCCGAAGATGTACTGATGCTCTGCATTCTGTGGACATCGTACAGAACGTAAGTATGATTGGAGTTGTAGTATGATGGAGTGCACAATATGAGCGGACCACAGTTACGCTACTGGCTAATCTGGTGCGCCAGAGTCGACCATACACTGCTGGCATGTCTCCTGTCTGTTGGTTGGATGTGCTGTCGCCCGTTTAACGCCAGCCTGGAGGTGATCTACAATTTACGTATCATAGTTATCTTGTAACATGTCTAACTCCATGGACTTATCTCCAAACATGCCAGAGCACACACTGAACAACATCACTAGCATTACAAGCTGTGTGTGGATCAATGACGAGCGAGTCATCGCCGTCATGTTCAACAGATGCAGGGACGGTGCCTACCCAAATTGGTTCACAAGCGACTTTTGTAAATGCTTTTGGCGGTGGTGAGGCCGAAAAGGTAACACCAGTCGTGCATTTGTATGACGTCATGAAACGCAGCGGTTGGGCAGAGGCAGGCCCACCCGTAGACCGCTGCCGTGCACAGACGCCCATGCTGACCAAGTTCACGGGTTGCGTCCGGCACCAACTCCATCCCTGTATTGCACCTTGCATGCCAAGTTAACAAAGGTGAGTTGTGGTTCCGCGATTGCGCTGCACCACTATCTCCAGAGATCCTCCAAAATGCACTCAAATCGCACGAATGCGGTCGAATGTTCAGGGACTACCGATCTCAGGGATCATTTGTTCAACGGGGATATGCACAGATGAAAGATGCTTGCGTCAGTCGCTTGAACATCCTGAGCCTATGCTCCCAATGACATTGGGAAGGGAAGCGGTTGCGATGTGTTGCCCAGGAGTACTGCCGTGATGGCTGCTGCTGTGGTGACTGGTTCTTCGGCTGCTTGCCTTGCACATTTGTCGTTAAAATAGGTACTGCAACCTTTCAACTGTGTGTTTCACGAGGAAATTTTAGCTTTGTACGTGCTGGCACTATGCCCAATTGATTATTATTTATGTTTTGCCACAACTTTGATAGCAGCATTATGGCTGCCAGATGCCAACTCCTGCGTTCCATTCTTTCATGCTCTAGATATGCACGTGATTTCAAATATGCAAGCTGTATTCATGTCACGTCGCGGTACCAAAACATACGATTGCTTACACTGCCCGTTGGCAAGACGTGAAACGTTGCAAACGTTCCCATGGGCAGCTGTAATTCAAAGACCAATGTTTCGAGTGCCAAGTACTCATGCGAAGTTCACTTTTTGCATGTCTGCCCAGGATACATGCATGGAGCACTACAGGCGAACTTCTGTGGCCAGAGTTGTGTAAACATACAATGCGATGAGTCAGCTACGCTGACTCTCGTGGGCATGTTTGTGGACGCCCAAACGCTTCTGAAAAGCTGCACAGCCAGATGTTTGCAGCTGCTTGAGGTATACGTGGTGTCAAGGGGCAGCCTACTGCAAGCGAACTTGAACCGAAGTACATTTCATGCTGGCACTTTTGGCAGGATAACACGTGCAATCGTCGACACAGTCCGAGCTTGTTCTCACCGCCAACAGGTGTAGCCGCGTCGGCAGCTGTTCCACATCGTACTTGTTTGGTACGTCAACATTTCGTTCAAAACTGCAACCCAAGCCGCTCGGATGCTTCTCTCTTTCCTGCCCGTGAAGGGGGTCGCCGCCACGTCCAGGGTGCGTGCTACTGATGTGTCTTTCACATCTTACCTGGAGACATTGTATCTGTTTATAATGTACCTAATTATAGTTTTTTTATTTTGAGAGACATTGTGCCTTTTGCGTTTCAATTGCCAATGTTTCATGAGGTGCACGGCCCATCCACTTCATCACGTGTTGCGGCTCAACCAGTGGGCAGTCTGTCTGCCCATCATCACTTTGAGTTCTTTGCAACACAATGACGCAATGAATAGTGTTCGCATGTCCGCTTCTACAAATCATTATGGATGGCGTTCACCAGTGTGACGTGGACAGACATGTCTCTGTGCCTGCCACAGGAGTCCGACTGCTGCTCTGTTTTGTTAGCTGATGAACATCAAGCACCGCATAGCATTTTTGCGTTGACACGGGTGGCTCTGTCAACAGGTTTGCTTGCCTTAATTGTGAAGGACGGGAAGGTTCCACAACTGCTCTAAGAGCAGGATTGTCCTGGAAAATGCATGAAGTGGAATTTCTTCTCCATCAATGTCTCAAATATTGATCGTCCTACGAGTTTCGTGGCAAATTTAAATTAGGGGTCGAGTTGCTTGCAGGCGGCGACCCATCGGGCTCTGCTACCCGTTGTGCCAGCGTTCTTATCGTCGCACAATACAGCGTGGAATGCACATCGCGTGCGCCGTATGTGCTGGGGTGCCAGCGCTGTGGCAGAAGAGCGAGCGCAGCATCTCGAGGAACTGGAGGCTTCTGAGAGCGAGTCTGACCGCATTGAAGTAGCCGAGGAGACGGGGCCTCAGATCGACGAGTCCTTGATGCTCCGCAATTGCAATCTCTGTGAATCGACCGTCAAGGTGCGCTGTGTTCATTGCTGGTGGTCCGTGGCGCTGCTTGCCTAGTACATTTCCCCCTGCAGACATCACCCACAGTACGCAGCACTCGTTCCGCCTGGCCGCATGAGCGTGACATACGCGTATTTATTGTCATTAGCTGCATTTCGCATCCTGCATTGCCAGCCACACTTACGAATGCGGCCAATGCTTTTTGCTTGCAAGCAGAGCCCATCTGCGCATCAATACAGAGCGTTACAACGCATCATCCGCCGCCACTCCCGACATTTTTTTTGGACGTGCAGTCGCTGGAGGCACGTGGTATCTATTCGCTCTTCGCAATTCAAAAATCTGTCTTCGACCCCGCGATGGCCGGCCTCGACCTCGTGGCGCGTGCTCGAACTGGTTCCGGAAAGACCCTCGCCTTTGCGCTGCCAATCATCGAGTCCATCAACACAGAGAACAAGGAGAATCCCGGAGCAGGCCGTGGATACAGGCTCCCCCGAGCGATCGTCCTTGCGCCTACCCGTGAGCTTGCAAAGCAGGTTGCCACAGAGATGGGCTCAGCAAACTCTAGCATCAACGTCCTGACCGTGTACGGAGGAGCGCCTATTGGCGCACAGATTCGCGAGATTGAGCGCGGTGTGGATGTTATCGTCGGAACCCCTGGACGTGTGATTGACCTTGTGCAAAAGCGAAGGTGTGACACTCTTCACTGGCAATGCGTCCAGTTCAATGCACTTGTCCTATATACTTTTCTGGCTAAATCCATAACTTTAACCCATTGCTTTTAGTGACGTGCTCCAGCTTGTACAGATTTGATGTACACGTGCGCCATTCTAGCCTCATGGTTTCATAGGTTACCACCACTGAAGCGCATTGTGTTCCGCTCAGCGCATAACTGCTTCGAATTTGAAGTTGAGTATCAAGACTCTGATCACGATAAAATGCATGTTCTGCGCCATTCCAGCCTTAGCACCCATTGGCGCCAATGTCTACCTGGATGCGGTGGCGGTGAAATGAGTGCTCATCATCACATCACAGAGATTAGACAAGATTAAACAAGATTTAGATGGCGCAGGCCGATAGCAACAACCATCAGTACGCCACATGGACAATGGCAGAAACAATTCACCAAGCAGCCAAGCAATCATGTTCGAAACAACACAGCCCATTGAACGTCAACGGTCGGGAAAGCTTGTCATGACGCGCGGCCGCTCGCACCAAAGCTTTTGTGTTCACAGCTCTATGTACCAGCCGACCCAACAACTCTCTCAATATTTGGCACAGCTGATGGCATCAATCACAGGGTATTCGCCGAAAAAAGCCTTCGCTTGCACGAGCCAGCATCAATCATCATCGCGTTTGCAGGGCGTTAAACCTGGATAAGATCCGTTTCTTCATCTGGACGAAGCTGATGAAATGCTCAACATGGGCTTCCAGGAGGATGTGGAGCAGATCCTCCAATCAGTGCCGAGCAAGAGGCAGACCATGCTCTTTTCCGCCACGATGCCCGGCTGGGTGAGGACTCTTGCCGAGAAGTACTGTAACAATTACACCATGGTGGACCTGGTTGGCTCCGGCAAGGACTCAGGTGCGATCTCCACTGATATCTGATACCAACCACCTTCTCTTATATGATGTTTCTAAGGAATGCGATACAACACCTACCTCGCGACCTCCACCAAACCTGATACAAACCTCCTTTTTATGTTAATTTCATGAGAAATGGAATGAACATCCTACCTTATGGTGGACGTGGTCGGCTCCGGTTCAATCTCCATGCTGTTGGGATTTATCTTGCAAGTGCTTTCTTATTATCACGTTTCAAGAACAAGGCCTCGACCGGTGCGTGGTTTCAGCTTCCACCGCACACTCCCGTCTTTTTGGGTGGGTCTACGATGAGGGTGAGGATAGTTCACAACGGTGTAAGCAAGAGGCTAGATACACTAGCAGGAGACAAGCCTTGGCTGCATGCTTGCTCAGGAATCAAACGTCGAGAGAGGAACAGCGTTGAAATGATGATGACATGGATGACACATGACAGGCTTGCTTGTTCCGACCGCTGACATTCAATGAGCTGCATTTCTTTGAATGTGCTGTCTTGATTGCATGTTGGCTTTTTCCTGCCATCGCCTATGTGTTGTACAGATGACATTTGTGTTTGGTGCCACAGGCAAGATCAACTCAGACATCACCTGCCTTGGCTGCATGGTTCCTCAAGACCTCCATGCCAAGCGCCTCCTCCTGGTGGACCTCATCACGACGTACTCAGCTGCCGGCAAGACCATCGTTTTCTGCAATACTAAACGAGAGTGCGAAACAGTCGTGTCTGGAGTCTCTGCAATTATGCCTGCAGAGGCTTTGCACGGTGACATCGCTCAGGTTCGGACCTCCCCTCTCTCTCTGCATGGGCTCACTCCGGTATCGACAGTGCTTTGGCAGATTGGGTTCCGGCCGCCATTTCTGTTCCAAAAGTCCACGCATTTTATGGCATTTGGGCCAAAAACTGACAGGAGCAATTGAAACACTGGGTATCAGCTGCCGGCAAGACCTTGAATCTCTGCAATACTAAACGAGAGTGCGAAACAGTCGTGTCTGGAGTGCCTGCAAGCGGCCTCGCTGACGAGCGATGCGGAGCTGCAGGAGATGCGAGAATACACAATGGCGCGATTCCGCGAGGGCAAAACCCACGTACTTGTGGCAACCGACGTTGCGGCACGAGGCCTCGATGTCAACAACGTCGATCTTGTGGTGCACTGGGACACCCCCTCCGACCCCGAGACCTATCTCCATCGATCCGGCCGAACTGGGCGCGCCGGGAACAAAGGGACTGCCATTATTATGTTTGGGCAACGCGACAAGGGACGCATCGGAGCGATCATCAAGGACACTAAGGCGGACATGGACCTCATCGGGCCCCCCTCCCCTCAGCAGGTGATCAACGCAGCTGCTAGCAACATAGAGAAGAGCCTCGAGGGCACAAACATCGAGGTCGCCAAGTATTTCGCCCCCGTCGCGGCCAAGCTCCTCGAGCGTGGAATTGGCGAGGCCACGACGCCTGTGCAGGTGCGGCAAAGCTTTTGTTTTCTGCAAATATCGCATGCATATTGCCATTCACTATGCCAGATGTTCAGTGATTTCTTAGGTCTGCATGGTACCTCGAGCGGTGAAAAATGAGCCATGAGATGCGGGGTGCTGCTGTTTGTTGTCGGGCGCTCACATAGAATTGTAAGAAGTTGGCACATCGGGCATGCAGCAGGTGATGCAGCGACTGGACATCTGCCTGCTGTTGGCTTTCTGTAGGAGGCAGTGCAGAACGCATGGATGGATTTTGATTATGAGTGAGTGGACGGACCTCGGATGGATGATTCCATCTACCTGGATGTTAGATGGATTGACACATACCATCATGGATTGGTCACAATCAATACCGAAGCCTTTGCCAGAGGATTCGAACTCAAAGTATCCAGCCGAACGGACCAACCACCGTGCAATCATCACAGATGTCGATTTGGTGCGACGAATACGCCTAGGCCCTTGTGACGCATTTGCTACAGGGTTTGCATAACACAACAGGGATGTTGGCCGCTTTTGCCCATCGATGGACGTGCAATCACTCTCGCTCGCCTCCGTACTTCTTTAAATGTAGGTGGATTCTACCCGCGAACTGCATCTCAATCGCTCAAGTGCGCAGGTCCTGGCGGTCGTGATGGCGCAGATGTCAGGGTACAAGGACCTTCCCAAGCACAAGTCGATTCTAGGGCAGCAGGAGGGCTACGTCACGTTGGGCTTGCGCCACGCGCAAGGCCGCGGCTTCCCCACTGCAGGCGCACTCTGTGGCACAGTGCGGAGGTTCACGGACGCCGACGTCGCCGGCAAGATCGGCAAAGTCGAGCTCTTTGACGACTCGGAGGAGATCGGCTTTGACGCCGCGTTTGACATCCCCGCAAACCTCATGGCGGGCGTGATCGCTGCTGCGCAGGCGAGTAATGGTGAGTTTGTCGTTGAGAAGCTTGACTCTTTGCCGCTCGACCTCAAGAGTCTGCGGTCGTCCCCGGGGGGCTCGAGCAGCTACGGTCGCGGCGGCTACGGCCGCGGGTCCAGCCGCGGTGGCAGCTACAGGGGTGGCGGCCGCGGCGGCGGTTACAATGACCGCGGCAGCAGCCGCGGCAGTGGCTATGGGGGGGGGGAACGCAGGTTTGACAGCAGGAGCAGCTCCCGCGGGGGTGGAGATCGGTACAGTGCACCGTCTCGTGGGGGTGGCTATGGGGACCGGGGGTCTGCGCAGGGCCGCGGAGGCCGCGATGGTGGCTTTGGTGGCGGCGACTTTGGCCGGAGAAACTCCGGGCCGCGCCGGGACTTCAACGGCGCTGGTCGCTTCGATGAGTGGTGAGCATGGTAGCAGTACCTCGCCAGAATGGGCTTCGACCCCCAGTTCCGTCCCAACAAATCATGCATTTCCAGGCATCTGGACTCGCAAAATCACAGGGACCAGAACATTGCATGGTAGAGGCTGACTGCGGGTTGGTAATCGAGCTGACCGGGGCACCATATGCTGGCTTCCCCGATTGTTGGGGACTGACCAAGCGCGCGGCCCTAACCCATGGTGTTCTCTGTGGCTGTCGCTGCTGACAGTTTCAATGGGACTTCCCTCAAGGCGACTTTTGGGGGCCGCCTGACTTCTGGGGTGGTTATTGTTGTTGTTTTTGTTGTTTTCGTGTGCCTGAGCATGTGTTCGTGTTGTGCCCCGTCGCATTTCTGTGTGGCTCGGAGCGCTCTGAAATGATGTTGATGTTCCCTTTGATGGCACTATCAGACCTTATTCCGAGGACATTAGCAGGAGTATTTGTGTTTCTGTGACATTCGTGTGTGTCCAGGCTGCTGTGCACATTAGCCCCGAACATCAGGCGTGCATATCATCGCAGGGCTGGAGGGGTTGCCTTCTGCGCTGGCACACTGCCTGCTGCTTGGGACTGCTTTGTCTTCCTGAACTTGAATTGTCTCTGTAGTAGCGTGATCTAGGCCCCTAGAATACACAAATGGATGTAATGAAAGAGCACTCGAAGTGCGCACTTGATCCGCAACAACCTGAGCTGCCATTTGCGTCACCCACTCAAACACTGCTAGGATGTGCCAATGTATGTGCTGTGGAGAACAAGCCACAAACAGGTTGCAGTGAGTTCGCAACTGTGGATGGCCAGGTAAGGGCAGCTGCGCCGTTGAAGCTTCTACGAGAGTTTGCCAACCCAAGACGCTGACGGTGAATACGTCCCTCTTGCCGTGTATCACGGTAGTGGGGACACGGCGTGATTTCTGATTGACTGCTTTTATTTCGGTGCCGCCTGCCCGGTGTGACATGCGAGCGTCTGGTAAGCTTGGCCAGGCAGGGGCAGCTGGGCCGTTGGATTTTTTCCCGAAAGTTTGCAGGCACGACCTACACGCTGATGTCAAAGGCCTCCAGGTCGTTTTAATGAACGTCTGTTGAGTGACAAGGTTGTCAGTCGAAAAAGAACACTTGTTGTTGGGTGCAATCACATGATGGTCGACTGTGCGCCGGGCGGTGCATCAGTAGATAATACCCGGGACAGATGCGAATTTTCTTCCTCAGAAACACATTTGCAAGCTTGGATCAGGACATTGGAAAGTTGAAACCTGTGTACATGTTTCGGTCCGCCATGGCGTTATGGCATCATTTGTAAGATGTACACAACTGCATCTCGAGATGCCTGGCGTGCGAGTCCCTTTTGGCTACTCTACTGCAACGCGGTTAATACTCCTTGACAGCTTGCCATTGATGCGAATCGGCTGTACAACTTGGCGCTGACAACAGCTGTTGAAGTGCAAGAAGGTATGCAACTGCATTGAGTGCTTGCGTAAGGAATGTCCTGTCCATGTGCGACAACTTGATTTATGTGTGGCTCTGATCGCAAGTGCCACGCGCATTTCTTGCTCGAGGCTATACCCGTGGTTTGTGCTGCTTCACGCTGGTAACTGTTTGGAGCGGCTCTGTGAATGTGGATATGCGTTCCGTTGCTCTCGCTTTCAAGCCTTAGTGTCCAGCCAGAGGTCGAACGTGTGTAGCAGCAACTGGATGTAGCTTCGACGAGATATTTTTAGAGATACATGATCTTCCCAGAGTGAGCGTTTCAATGAGGCGAGCAAACATGCTGAGCACATGTGCTCAGCACCACATGAGCTGCCGTGAGCTGCCGTGCTGATGAACGCGATTGCCATCGCTGCTGGAACGATGTCGATAGGTTCCTGGGTAGCGGCGCATTCGAAAGCATTTATGCGACACGCACTGTTACACGAAAGCGGCCAGTGCTTTCGCTCATATTTCAAATTTCAAAATTTCAAATAGATGCTTTGGGTGAGTCGACACTGGAGCAAATCCCCTGCAGTTTCGTAACATTTTCCCAGTGCATGAACGTTGATTGAAGTTGATGTTATGCGTGCTCCTACCCGGAATACTACATTATGCTTCGTGCGGTAAACATTTTGAATGCATATTGACATATGGACACATCTCAGAGCAACAGCACAGGTGCATATATATCCCGAGCGGAGATACCTCGAGACATGTCTCCGAGCACCAATCTTTGGCATGGTTCAACCCATTGCTGCTTCTGCCAGCACTCGCTTCAGTAGTAAACTTTATCGCCCGAGACATTTATGGTCAAGTTCATTGCAGCGGACACACAGTTGATGCGATGTTGCCGGTCTGTACGACGCCAATGATGGAAATGCTTCCGTATCTCGGGGCTATCCCGTGACAGATGGGAAGCTTATAACAGCAGGATGAGTTTTGGTGTGTTATCGTTTGTGTTTTGAAAAGAATCGTAATAGAAGCACACCCCTTCCAGTTTCTTGCTCGGAAAAGGTTTCTCGTGCTCCACAGCCAGGACAGAATGGATCTGCATGCCAAGACCATTGAGCTCACTCAGCCCACAGTCTAGCGCCGCAAACACTCTCGCTTGCTTTTTGTCCATGCCATGCCTGCAAAGTGATGAAGCAACTGATTTTAGTTCGTGTATGGCCTGCAGTGAATATCACCATGAATGCTCTCGCGTGGCTTTGCTCGATTGCTGCATGCCTTGTGCTGGTTGAAGGCGTGAACCGCTGTGGCACGTCGTTCTCCAACGCCGCCACCAAGTGTAACCTCTGCCCAAAAGGAATTGACTCGGAATGTCCGGCAGGAGAGCGCTGCTATGCCGGGCTGACCTCGTGCACGCCGGCCTCAGGTATGAATGGCGTGATTCCCAATGGAATTGGTGTATTTGTTCACTTACTTACTTAGTTATTACTATTTAGCTCATTTGTTCATTTATTTGGTGACTTACAATCATCGCGCCCTTTTGACATGATTGTCCCTAGTGGTGTCTGCGACGTGCTAGGTCCAGGAGTTGCCATGGCATGGTGGCGTTTGCTCAAGTTGTAATAAATGGGAAGCAGAAGCGACGTTGACAATGGGCGAGCTGGTCTCGTCAGAGTAAATGGAGGGATGCAGAATCCCCCAACGGAGGATGTAACTATGGAGGCTTACGGCACGCCAGATTGATGGTGAAGTTCTGACCCAATACCCTGGGCGTATTGCGGTCAAATTGCGAGTTGGCTGCATGCAAGAAATTACCTGGAATGTGCACACAACAATAACCACAATCATCACGTGCAAGGACAAGGTCAACTCTTGGTTTCAGATCCTGGCATCGTACGCCTGGTACCAAAACTGCCGATTTTGCTTATCTAACCGTGTAGATGCTGATCAAAGAATGTGCAGCCAGAATGCGCATTTTGTAGAGCCCGAGGCCTGAATGTATGCTCTGTTCAGGTTCATGCGCGACGCCCTCTGGTTCGGGTGTTTGCCGCTACACCACTGTCTGCCCGAGTGCCGGAGGCACCTCAGTCGCCAATTACTGTCCAGGACCCTCCAACTTCCAGTGCTGTGTCTTCAGTATGCTTCATCTCTCTCAAACTTGTACAGCAGGCCTGTGTGTGCTGTTGGGCATTGGTTTGCCATCATAGAGTTCGACCTCCCATTTCTTGTCAACAAAATCGTGCATTTGCAGGCGTCTGATCCCATCAATCACTCCGTCAGGTGAAACACTGCTGTTGGGATATGCACATGCATGCAGGCTGGGGTTCCTATGTGCATAATGATGTTGCATATAGTCTAATGTGGTGCATAACAACTCTCAGTTGCCCGACATCATCTGTTGGTCGTGTAGCAGCATATTCAACGTGATTGAAACCTCATCGGAGATATCAAAGATCAGGGAGATCTCAGAGACATCGTCAAGATAGTATTGCGATGATGAGAGAGCGGAGGCATGTTCCTCGGGCTGACCAGCCCGGGCGTGAGGGCAGTCAGTGCTTCGCCAGACCCTCTCGTTTTTCGGATCCAGAGGGGAAAAAATACATGAATTTTCGGGACTGAAAAGGGGGCCGAAACCTGTACTGGCAAAGCATTGCGAGGGTGAAGCCCCTTGCGTAAGTGTCTCGCCGCGGCCGGCTGTTAGGAGAAGCACTCGATAGCACCCAGAGGAAGGGATATATCTCGTGCATGTCTAGCATGTCTAAGCTCCCACACCAAGGTACTGGTACTCTAGTGTGGGTAACACATGATGAGCAACATGAGGATAGTACAACATGTGCAACTCACCTATCCTCAACACCGGCCCCCTACTAGCACGGCGGGTACTCGCTGAAAAGACAACAGTATGGCTGCTCTCTACACCTATTCACCAATCGTCCATACATGCAGTCAGCACCGATAACCACATTCTGGTATGTGGTTCGTGTCTTACAGGGTTCCGGGATCTAGAAGCAACTTCGCCTCAGTCTTATAAGCAGTTGCAACGGACGTGTAAACAAGCGGTCTCAGGGAATGACACGCGTTACCTCATCAAGTACGCTATTAGGAAGTCGTCTCTCTAAACCCTAGGTCGACAAGGTAGGCTGACGTAACACATTCCCTCATTCAGCTCAGACGTGCAGACTCGAGATCAGCCATGGCTGCCTCCTTTGATTTTAATCGCCATTCTCCAATGCCTTCTTGCCGGCTTATCTCAATTATCAATTGTCAACGCAGGCCCTCTTGGGTGGCAAAGTTTGTTTTGTTTGTTTTCATCCAGCTCGGAAGCGTGCAGAGAGTTGCTCGACGCCATCTGGATCGGGAAAGTGCAAGCCCACGTCCGAGTGCAGTGGCACCAAGGTTGCCGGATATTGCCCGGGGCCTTCCACCACGCAGTGCTGTTTGACGAGTTCTACACCCACCCCCGGTACGTTCCTCTCCACTGCTCACAAACACCTTGGAAGCAGTTATTCGCCAGACTGGGGTTCCACCCTCATTTTTGCCCTGGAAATCATGCGTTTCCAGGCATCGCGACCCTGGAATTCGAGTGTCTGGCGAAACGTCGCTTAGCAGTGCGTTTGATGTACGCATGTCATGCCTGCTCACGTACCTTAGGCGCGAGATCAGCTCTGGCTGCCTCGCCCGTTGTCAACAATCCCTTCCTTGTTGGCTGTACAAAGCGTATGCAGGGCGCACGTTATTTCAATCAGCACTTGCACAATGAGATACAGGAAAACAGCATTTTTGCTATCAGACATGTCCATGTGGTACTGTTGGAACCAGACATTGTTCACATGGTTTTGTTGAACAAAGATTACCTCATCATCAGACTTACGCGTCTGTGCATGCTTACTTCGTTGAGCTGGAATCCTTTCAAGAATTCTGTTAAACCATTACAAGTTGAGGTAACAATTGACTGGCAAACATAGATCATTGATATTCTCGACTCGGAACACATCCGTAACAAGCGGAGACGAATTCTCTGGCGCTGGAGGGAGCACACAGACATCACGATGGACTACTGTGAGCCAAATCACAATCAAGAGATAGCTGCTATCTTCCAATAACCATGTCACCGGATAGCTCACACCTAGAATGCAACAAACTCATTTCAATGCTCGGCTATCGAGACAAAGTGATAGCTCATGCTCTCCAGTGGCGGCAGCGCGTTAATTATCGGCTCTGTTCTGGCCATGGCCTTAATGGCATTGTTACAAGCGACAGGGCTGGCAAAACAGGAAAAAAAAACACAGAAACTAACACTGAAAACAACGTCACAAACTAAGACAAAACACACAAGAAAACCAGCAACCTAAGCTACGCCGGGATCTTCCTGCGGTGCATCACACCCTGCATGGATGTCCGAGCCGACGTTCACGGCGATACGAGAGACGGACTTGTAGTACATGCGCGCGTTGCCCTAGCACAAAGCACAGCTGAGCTCCCGACGGACGCCACGTACGAAGGCAGCCTTGGACACCCGGTTCCCCCCCCCTGCCGCCAAGTCGCCAATGGCATTGTTATTATGGGCTGTTGGTTGCGTGAGGGTGTCAGCCATTGCCCTGGCGCAGGTGGAACACGAAAACAGAAACGTTAGTGCAAAGCTTTGATGGCGGTTCTGCGCCAGGCAGGTTACGATGTGGACCTGCATCCCTGAAAATGCATGATTCTCTGGGGCGGAAATGAGGGTCGAACCCAGATCTGGCAAAGCACTGATTTATGGCTGGATTTGCAAGCTGCGCTTGGTGTTCCCCATGTCCATTCAGATGCAGTATTGCGGAACAGATGCATCATTACATCACACAGATAACGGCATGAAATAGACAACAGGCAACCAACACAGCACATTCGAAGTGTTGCGGAAAGGATGCATCAGCATTAGCATCATAGGCTGCTTCGTTGCAGTCACGATTCTGCTCTGCAAGGAATGGCCGGTACAGGAGATCGTGCGTGTCTCGATGTATCTGGCAGTTGAATAACGCCGTACATTGTTGACTTTCACAAAAATGGACTCACATGCTGTCCACAACACACCACCCATCATCACCGGTCCCCTGGCTAGCCATGCTCCGCAACGGTATGCAGTGATTTGCCAGAATGCAGTCCGACCCCGATTCCCGTCGCCAAATACACACGTGTATTTTCAGACGTCTGATGATGATGTATCGTTTCACAACAGTACCGCATCCACATTGGCAACTCCAAGATCTACTTGGGAATAAGTGTGATATCCTGAAAAGAAGTGTGACTCTGCAGCGCCGGGTGGGCTCTACTCCCAGCTTACCGCGGAGCAGAAGACCAACGCGAAAACCATCGTCGGCGTCGGCAAGGGCGCGGGGGTTCCAGAGTACGGCTGGGTCATCGCAATCGCTACGGCGATGCAGGAGTCCACTCTGCGGAACCTCAACTTCGGTGACCGTGACTCCGTTGGACTATTCCAACAGCGCTGCCTGGTCGGCTGGTGCCGCTGCGGCGCTGGCAGCGAGTGTCTCAACACCATCCTCTCCAGCAAGGCGTTCTACGGCGTCGCGAGCCACACAAACAACCGCGGGCTGCTAGACATCAGCGGTTGGCCGTCGATGAGCGTCACCCAGGCTGCGCAAGCCGTTCAAGTGTCGTGCTGCCCAACGGCGTACGCCAAGTGGGAGGCGTTGGCCCGCGACACGGTGGCAAACCTACGCGGCACAGCTCCCATTTTATGATCGTTGACAACCACTATCTTCGACCAGACAGTTTCATGGATATTGCATGATTTGATATTGATTCTTTTTTTGGTCTATTAGTTTTCAAGCGTCGAAGGTTGCAGACAAATTCCCGGCCATGCCCTCTGCACAGGGATCGGAGTAGTGTTTTGCCAGACCCTGTCAGTGTTCGGGTACAGATGCCCTAAAACGCATGAACGCGGGGACATGAAATGGGGGTCGAAACCCAGTTTGGTGAAGCTCTGGATCGCAGCTTGCCCCAAACGCGTCACTCTCCAAAGGGATATGTTTGTGCCGAATCTAATCAAGTTCGGCATGCACTCGTGTGTTGGGCCTTTGAGTGAGGCCAAAATGTGTGAACGACTCCGGATGAAATCCCAAGTCGTTCTTTGCTCTCTTTTTCTCCGGTATGCCGAAAACGATCTTCAGACGAGGTGGTGCTTGGGCCAAAGCAGAGCGTGTCAAGATTGATGTGCACGAGGATAGCGATGCCGCCCTTTGATACCTCGAGCGGGCCCACGCGCACATGGGTGTCAGGGGCTTTTCAGAAATTGTTGTTGTGTGCGTTGTTAAGACGATCCCAGACGATGGTGGAAAGCTATACTGAAGTACCTATAGGTCCCTTCTTCCTACGCTTTGATACTTCTCAAGCGGAGAAGCGCCCCGGATGTTTTTTGAGCCGGGGTGTGCAAGAAAGAAGCACCATGGCCCTGGAATTCTGCTTGGTTGAAGGATCTCCCGACAAGATACAATAATAAGCACGAGGGTTCTTAGCATATGTGACGTGCGCCGTACTGTCGCTCTGTGTGTCCAGCACGTCGCCGCATCCCTGTGTCCGGTGCTATCGGAACATCTCCGTGTACCGGCATCAGCCGCTGACAGCGGCTCAAATAGCCATTTCAAATGGCTTAGATCACTGCCCGGATTGCAAGCAGCGCGTATGCAATGAACCTAGTGACTGAGCTTAAGCGCTCGATGCTTGAACGTATCGCATAGCACATAGCCATGTGGTGATGTCCATCATTTCGCATCGGATACTGTATCTGATACACCTGATACACCTCCATCCTGGGGTATGCCGTAGATAATCTGCCTTCGTGTCGAACATATGCCTGGCAGGTTGATATGGGTTGGTGTGGGAATGGCTGCAAGAGCCCTTTCTCGGCTCAACGTACGAACGCTGAGTTCACATGCCAGCCAACCGACGAAAACGCTACTACATGACGCCGTCGAGAATGTAGCTCATCGAGAGCTTCTAACGCAAGCCGAGCAGGCAGTCAGCAGCACAAACGGTGTCTTGACCCCAGAGCAGGCGCTTGCTAAGTTGTACGAGGTAAGGTCTCTCTCGGCCTTGGGGTTAGGGGTTTGGGTTCGAGGAACCTGAGCAGCCTGCATATCGCTGTTCATTTGTTCATCTGTGCACGTTTTGCGTTCTGAAGGTTTCTCAGTAGCTTCAAGTGAAAGCTGAAGAAGGAAGTCAGACGTGGAACGAAGGGCCAATGAAGCGACCAGCACTTGCTTGTCAAGCTGGCTTCATGGACAGGAGAGGCCCCAGTTGTGGCCATTTTATTCTAAGAACCTTCCATGTAATTGATAGGCTGCTTTGGTTCATTTTATGGCCAGGATAGTTTTTATACATAGGTACAGGGACAAGCGTGAGCAGACACGCGTGAGTGCGATGCATGAAAGTGGTCGAATCGTGCTTTTCAATCATGGTGAGGAGGTAGAGAACACAGGGTACGTTACAGTTGGTGCTGATACCATTTCTGCTTTGCAGTTGGGAGGCTGGGACACTACCTTTGACGACACCCAAAAAACTACGCGCCTTGTAAGGCATATACAGGCAAGGCAATTGTTATCTAAAGAGGTGCGTTGCAAGTTGACTGCATGTTCGCGCCCTCACATACGCATAGCATGCCTCAAAAGTTGGAAAGCCGCTTGCAATGCGGAGCCTGCACACCAGGAACATGCACCCGTCCCGTTGCTTTAGCAGTCTTATGTGCATGTTCGCTAATGAAATCCACTGTCTCAGCCATGCACTAATTTTTTACGAACAAGCAATTCCACTGTGTGCTCGTTTCGGCATGTTCGGTGTGGTGACTGGTCAAGCCGGGGAGGTGCAGGTGCTGGACTTGTTGGCAGAGATTTCGTCCCTCACAGACAGCACGAAGCTCCAGCCGTTTGTGTACTTTGAGGTGCGTCCACGTCGCTTGAGATGGATTTCAAATTAACTGATAGCTCCCACAGCTATCCTTGACAAATAGCAGACGGTTTTTCTGAAAGCGGTCTCGTGCATTTGCAGGCGTTCAGACGCCTGCAATCATGTGTTTGGGGGCAGAACCAGGGGCCAAACTCCATTCTGACAAAGGACTGCACAAGCTCCGCGCTGACTCAATGATTCGGCAATGTGATGTTCACGAGGTTGCTTTCTATCGCCCCCTCAAAGCCATAAAACGTACAACCCATTGCTAGGGCTGTACAACAGCATACACGAGTTACCAGACTAGTTGCAGCAATGTAAGCATCTGATGACTTGCCACCACACAAATGTTGCATAATCGATAGCATGAAATGCGTGATATTGCAGAACGAGAAAGCCTTTCTTTGGTCATCACAATCTGTGCCCATCAGTGCCACTTCTCTGCATAAGCGCTGGTGGATCTGATGATGTATACGACTGCATCCACATGGACCTTGGCACCTGCAAGTACTACTTGGGAATCTGCTGCTTGTATGGCGCTACAGATGCGTTGGCAACTCCAAGGTGACCCTCTTGGCATGTATCGCGGCGACATAAATTGTATTGGTACCTAATAATATGCTCTGCATGTGGATGCGGTATCTGGAAATGGTTCATGAGGCCCACGTGTGGTTGGGAATCAGCTATACCAGTAGCATGACATGACTTGATTCGATTCTTGCAGAGCTGGGACCGCATTCGGCTGGAGATAGTGCAATGTACAGCACTGCCTGCTAAACCGGAGCCTGCGAGGAACATGATGGCCCTGCCGTTCCAAGAGTTGACCAAGATGCCTGTTCTAGGCGCCTTGGTCACACTGCCTGGTCATGAGGCCGGCTCTTCCATCGCCTTGAGAGCAGCTTACTGGCTGGTCAAGACCAAACGGAAGCAAAAGCAAAACAAAATTCACCGGGAATCTATGACGCCAACGCTCAGCGCAAGCACGTTTTTTATGATGTATCATGATTGGGATCCAGAGATTGGATTGCTTCGTGGACAGCACATGTATGTGCGTGCAGTGTCAGCGCGCAGAGGTCTACCAGTCCGCCTCTTTCTTGACATAAGGCTTTGGTAACACCTCAATCGACTTGAGTATGAGTATGCGTAGTACCTAGAGTAGCAGAGCTGTACAGCATAGTGGGAGAAGAGAGAGGCGTTTGTTTGCATGACCTTTGCATGACCTCTGGCAGGCAAAATTGGTTCGTTGATTTATGAGAAATTTGTTCGTTTGCATCTTTATCGTATCTGTACGTTGCATGTAATTGACAAGGAAAGGTGCTATTTCAACGAAGAACAAAGGTGCCACATTTCGACCGCGGAATTGGCCACGATTTCTACCAAAGCCGAGCCCCACACGCTAGAGAAAATTCAGGTATGTTACATTGCTGCCAAGTGGGGTCTGCAGGCTGTCTATGACCGTACTTGTCCAAGATGTAAGCGACCCGGAAAGGCTGCAGTGACTGCCCACCACGTGCTGACAACGAGAGAGCCCGTGTGAAAACCCTGTGTGAAAGGTCGCTGCACTGGGTCAGGTGGGACAATTTGGAACCCGAGCCTCAGAAGAAGTACAAGCGCTTTGTCGCACTCGACGAGTTATGAGGAGGCCCAGATGCCCGGAAATGCATGCGTTTTGGGACATCGCAGTTCACTCTGGCGGAGCACCGGGAATGCTTGGAGCAGGCAGGTTTGCTTACCTGCCGCAGCGTGAGGGGAGTGCAGTGAATCATCTGCGCAACCGGCATGCAAGTTAAAAGTGCAGAAGTTCCTCAAGCCAACAAGCCTGGACCTGAGGCCGAAGCCCACTTTGTACATCTCTCTCCAAGTGGGTTGATGCCGAAGAAAGTCGAACCACAAACCGCTGCGAAAATCACACGGTCAGTTTCGGCAGGTGCCAAAAGCTTCGTAAAAAAAAGCGCTTCATATGTAGCGCCTCATATGCGCGTGTGTCCGCGTCGTAGCTCCTATGGAAGGGCTTGGCAGCGAAGGGCAGGTGACAGGCCACATCAGATATTTCTTTCCTTCTGCCAGGTCGCAAGTTTGTGTGTTGCGAATGGATTGATACATCGAAAGATAACTCGATGACCCTCAAAATGATAGCGCTTAATAAAAAAAAAGAATAGGCGCAAGAATGACTACAGAGACACAGAGCGAGCCGAGAAAAAGCAGCGAAACACGAACAAAATCATATCAGTTGGCAATCTTGAAAGGTCAAGTAATCTACAAGTGCCCGGAGGCAACTCTCTTGTGTTTCGTCACGCCACTGATTTTTGTGGCCCAGATACCCAAACATACAAGAATTTTTGCAACAAAATGGGGTAAAAACCCGTGCCGTCGAAGCACTATTGTTACCAGGCAAAAAATCATCTCGCCTGTGGTCAGCCCCTGATTCGAGTGGCGAATCGTGTTTTGTTTTGTGCGATTGCCAAGACATGCACTCTAGCAACGCACCATCTTGTCACCAGGACCTCTGAGGGCAGTGGGTCCCGAGAGATGGTGGCAAAACGATCCACAGAAAACAGAGCGCACATCCTCACAGGCGCGTTGCAAGGAGCCGCAAAATCGACAAACAAGTGAAATTTGCCGATAATGTCATAGGTTGTATATGATCGTACTATGGGGAGTATGAAAGAGACATGACATGCTCCTGAGGAGCGTAAAGGCGTGTTGCTTTATGCTGTTATGTCTCAGGACTATACATACGTCATGAATATGGGCGCGCAGTGACAGTCTCTGATCAAATCAGTCCCACATGTCTCGGACAGTGTGAGGATTGGACTATGCTCTGTATTAGTCTGAGTTCAGTAATTGTGTTGGCGTTGGCTTGCGTCCTTTGCCCAAAGGCACATACTGGGGTTCAATCCCGGAGAAAATCCGCATGTATGTTGTTGGGACACTACTACGTGAAGGACGTAACGCCTCTACAGATGCAATCCAGAGTGGTAAGTCAATATTGACGCGTGTGTCTGGGTGGCGACACTGATTAAAAGCAGCGTGTTCGAGCGTGGCACAGGAGAAACCACCGACAACCCAAGTGATGAGCAAGTGCACCTCTGGAAATGCACAACAGTTCTGTGCCATTCGTGCTGCCACAACCCGTTGTTTGCGGACAACTTTGAAAGCATTCATTTAGTGCGGCGACAAACACACCTGTTAGCAGAGAGTGTTGTGATCTGGACTGTCATTAATGGACTGTCAATATTGCCTATGCCCGAAAGAACTCCATTACGTGAGCGCATCCCTTGTCCATGGCATTTACTTTATTTAAAGCACATAATGACTTGAATAATGAATTATACAAGAGAACATTTTTTGTTTTCAAAATGCCCCAACCCACATGCATGCCATAACAGTCACAGAGTCATTAGGCCATAACACAGCCCAAATCAGGCTGTTTTATCAGCAGCCACCTTGTTAGAAAACTACCACATCCACATCGATACTGGTAACTCCAAGAAATACTTGGGAGTCATCCTCTGTGACTTGGACAGACGCAAGGTCAAATGAAGAATTTCAGCCGCAGATCGGGTAATGAGCGACGGTGTTGTCAACATCACAATGCGTACCGGAACAAGACCAACAAACAGGCGTTCACGGTCACGCTTTGGAACTTGCCGCCACGTTGACATACAGAAAACATATTGCATTTTCAGGTCTGTGTATAGGGGAAATGCCCGGAAATGATGTCACGCTCCCATATGCATCGCATATTTGTTGATATTGCTACAGTAGTGAACCTCACTCACAGGTCCCACTATGCCCTGACACCTGCGGCGATTTCCTTGTCGCATTGGAACAGCACGTCCGATTCACGCCCTTGTATTCAAATGGAATTCGATCCATGCAGGCGCTACTGCAAGACTACATGTACTGTACAGGTACATGCAGCGCTTCGCCAGACCTTGTGATATTTGGGTCTAGATGCCTGAAACAATATTAGTATTGGGACAACGAGGAGGTCGAAGCCTCTCGCACCTAGATATTTCTAAGTTTGATGCAAGACATCACTAAATGCTTCGCCAGAACGGATTCGACCCCCAATTTGTCCCGTATTTTTGTGTGTTTTCGGGTATCTAGACCCATATTATCAGAGGGTCTGGCGAGACACTGACATCACTGGTCGATACGAGATACAAAGGGTGTGGTGCAAAAATGCTGTCGTTAGGCTGCAACGCCAACACAACATACACCACCCAAGAGGGCCAGGGTTGGCACGGGGCCCACTCGAGCTGTAACGTACCGTACTGCAAGCAAGCAGGAGCCGTCAATGTCATTGCCATCCATCGGGACTCCTGTCACCAAACTAGTGCCTGTGCTGGTTTCGGCGAGCTGCAAGGCCATGGACGCGCTGACGTGGGTATTGATCGTATCGGCCAACCACTCGAGCTCGGCTTTATGAGCCCAGACGTAGTGCTCAACTGCAAGAGTCGTCTCCGACCCTGAATGGCTAGTTGCGCGCATGGTCTTCTAAACTATGATGTGATCGGGATTGCCCTCCTCCCACATCTCAAGTCTCACATGGTGTGTCCATCCTCTTCGCCTTGAGTAGTCCCAACATTGCACTGCACATCGGCATTCAAGTTCATCTTGAGCTACATTGGGTAAGCTAGTGGATGCATGGCATGCAACAGGTCTCAGCACGGCTTGTATTGTCAGAGCTTTAGGTACCCTGTTAACCCAAGAAATCACTCACCGTTTGGCAAGGTTGCTGGCATTCACATGATGTTTGCCGGAGAGTTGGCGACACACCCACACACCATCTTGCAGTCCCACAACAATCAGATCAATGGACATGATTCTCGCCATCTATCAGGCAGGACGTCGATTGCAGATTCAGTGTGCCGCCAGACCTTAGGATTGGTGGGTCCAGGAGCTGCCTGGAAATCCATAAATATCGGGGACAAAGAAGGGGGTCAAAATCCAATACTGCAAAGCACTATGCTATCCGCAGCCTGATCAACACATGCGTTCGCACTGTTGGAAACCAGCTATTCTGAGAAATATTAGGTTTTGTGTGCCGAACCTTGTGTACTTTGGCTCTGAGTAATGTTTCTTTAACACGCACTGCACAACGGCTTTTGTGTCTCTGCTGTAGGTATCCTACTGGTTTGGAATTAGGAAGCGGTCTTTGCGTCCTCTCATGGGCCTCAGCATGTTGCATTATAGAGTTGGGCTTGAATTCGGATGCCGGAGTGGGACCTTATAGACAGCCCTATCACAAATTGCAACACACCTTGCACGCAAGCACTCAATACTTCGCACAGAAGATGGCATCGATCCCGTGCAATTAGTAGTTGCACACCGGTTACTTCACTGTACCCTACGACCTTTGAAATTTTGCCAACAGCCCTGTCTTTCAAGGCCTCTTGGATGTCAGAAAGCAGCGCGGAATGCGCGACAGGGTGCCCAGCATCAAGATCTGGCAGGCAAACCCGCTCATGCTCCACTGTCTCACAGAACCGGTACCAAGGGGAACAATAAAGCATTTAGCGACGGCGAAAATATACCGGTCGTACGGTATTCCAACAGGGATGTGCCTGGTTATCGCCCGTGAGGAACGTCGCACATGCGTTCGCTTCCTTCTGATGTTACCAAAGATGCTGAGGGAAGGTCTGGATTTGCAGGGATAAAGCCGCATCGTATCTCACCTCAGCTCTTAGAGCGTGTGTAGCACCGCTTCGTTTCCAGAGGTTCATGAATCTCAATCCAGTGCAGTACGTCCACTGCGTTGGTCCGACATCCAATCGCCTCGAACACTTTCTATGCGCAGCGCCATAACACACAGCCAAGCATCCAAAAATGCAGGTAGAAGTCCACACAATCAGGAAGAAGACAGGGAATGGCCCGATGTCTGGCTCCGGGTCCTGCAAAACTGAGCTCAGCGGAAACACTCCCCACGAGAAGAGACCGAATACGACAACATACTCCCACGACCACGGGACCCTCGGCAGGTAAATGTGAAGATGACCTGCTTGCGAAGTCACTTGCCACCGAGTGTGGGGGGGCCTGGCAGGCCTTGACTGATTGATCTGGGGATTACCCCAGATTGGTGCGGGCTTGTTCGCCAGGCATTTTCATCTGGGAAACACACCCCGAAAATTTACACGACCATCACCACGTACAAACAAAATGGAATGCGCCAGCCTTGAGGGACAGCATTGATGGGTGGCTTTGTTTATGGGATGACTCCCAAGTACAGTCGACCCTGGCTATACCAAACCCCAGCTATACCAAACCTCTGATATACCAAACCCCATGGCAACGGATCCACCCTGATGTTTTCCACTGAACTGCACCCCTTTATACCAAACCTCTGGATATACCAAACCTTTTTCTGGGGCACAAATGGGTTCGGTATAGCCAGGGTCGACTGTACTTCTTTTGTTGCCACAGGTTTTGGAGGCGGTATTGTTGAAAATACCAACAATCCAGCATTGGAGTATCGCGAGAGTGGAAGCATGCAGCATCCCCTGGCAAGGGACGCACTTAGGGCAGTGTTTCGCATTTTTTCGGTGCAGATGATTTTTTCCAGCGGGATTTGTGCTTGGCACAATGCAGCAAAGTAGCACCTTGCGTGAGCCCCATTTGCGTATATTCCGGCTAGCCTCCTAACCCCTAACCCTACAAACCGGTCCTGCTGGAAACTTATGTTTCGCGGCAGAACGTCAGGAGTCAGAATATAACATGCCTAGAAGCACAAAGTCGCCCTCTGTCCCAATTTAATCTGATGGGGCCCAAAATGACGATGTCCTTGAGTCCACAATCACTTCGCCAGAAAATCCAAAGTCACTTGCTGCATCACCCGTAACCTACGGCGTAAATATGTCACCGTGTGTGCTTATGCAGCCCATTTGTGTGTGTTCCTAGGTGCGCTTCATTGCCATGATGAGATACCCTCGCCAAGGGGGTTCTCGGAAAGGTCAAATGCCGGATATTGGAACCATGTAAACGCCAAATTCAGGTATATTCTTACGCTGCAAAATGGGCCAGGCAGACACGATGTACGAGCGTATAGGAAGCACATAACAAGGCTGCTAGACGAAAGATATTCATCCGGAAGGAATGTCTGCGTCGAATCCCAAAACGATGTCATCGACCACCAGCTGTCTTACTGGTCATCGTTCTTGTTGCCAGATTCCAAAGTCATCCCTTAAGTGATGCCATGACATTGCGCATGCCATCCGACTATTGCTGCGCATCTGCACGTCGTGTTGCATGATGAGGATATATCCTCTAGGGATAGGCGATTTGTGAGGCGCTGATACTACAAGCGGGCGAAGCTTACAAGAAATTATCTTGAGGACAGCAATCGCATTCGCGTTTTCTGACCTGGCATGTCCTCGTTTTCGGTCAGACGCTGCCTCAAGACAAATTGCATGCAAGGCTCGTGCTCATTTTCTGAGCCTCTCCAAGCGGATATATGAAGACAAAATGACTTCACCATAAAATGTAGACGTCCTGACTGCATGGAACCCTTGTACATGATGAGCATCGGCTACAAAACAAGCACAGGGTTGATGCACCTGATGTCTACGACCCTGCCCGAATGTCTAGCGCGTCGGCTAGGTAATACCTGGCACATACCTGACGACGACAATGTTAAGCATCTGTGACTATAGTTGGCACACAGGACATAATCACGGGCTTTGATCGACGCACCTGGCCAGCCTAATCCGATCTGACAGTGCTAGCACGTTTAAGAGCCAAAATTTAGTATGATACAACAGCTATGCACCCGCAGCAAGATAACATCACACAGTCAGTTTGTGACTTCACTGATAGTTTCAATCGATACTGGCCACGTGGACCGCACGCAAGAAGCATTGCAAATCGTTGCGCCGCAACGCGCTATATGAAGTTCAGAAGTTCTCGTAGGGATCATGAATAATCCACAATTTTCGTGAGCATCTATTCCTCTTGTGAAGGGAAGTCAATCCAGTGTACAAAGGAGGCTTCATATGCTTGCATCAGAAACATCAAGATTCAACCAGTTGCTAGAAAGGAGTTTCTTAGGTTTTAACTCGGCATGAATTTCAACTCTGCCTGCAACAGTCACATCAGTAGGCCAGTTTGATCCTGTTTGTTTTGTTTGTCGAGCGACGTGCACCTGTCAATTGCTGAACAAATGATTGTCGCCATACAGAGTTTTCATGCCGGAAATAACCTTTGAAGTATCACGTTCGAAGCAATACAGGTCATTGAACGTACTTATATACATGATGATGTATCTTTTTACAACACTACCACATCCACATGGACATTGGCAACTCCAAGAACTACTTGGGAATCAGTGCTACCATTACTTTCATCTGAGGCAAGCGTACCTGGACCAGCCTGACTTACCATATCCTGACGTGACATGTCTTCTTCATCGTCTTGTACCCTGCAAGAAAGGAGATCAGCCACGGCTTACAAAAAACGGCTTGTCAATTCCTTTGGGAGATCGTCGCAACCATACTCAAAATTGTTGTCAAGAGATCAACTCCCAACAGAGACTCCAATTTAGTTGCCAATATCCTACCTTGTGGTCCAAGACCTCCAACCACTTCAAGAAATTGGTCTTATTTAGGCCACAAGCTGGACAATCCACGGTGCAGTGAACACAGCCTGTGTGAGCATCCCCCAAATGCTCATCGCAGTCATTGCAGTGATACTGAGAGGGATCAACAAACTCGTAAGTTTGGTGTTGAAGTCTGCTTCGATGGGCAAACAGCTTGCTGCTTCTGGCGCTCATGATAGTACGAGCCAGAACAGAGGGCAAGCTCGACAGATATGTTGCAAGACCACGTGGTTGCCCGCCAATGCACACCCACTTCCAAGGCACTGCAGAGTGCGGCGCTGCAACATATCTGGTTTTTCCCCGAAGTAGGTGCCAACTACAAATGTTGTCAAGGAGGTGTTGCCTATCAACCTGATCAGTAGGCAGCACCTCTGCTTCCTGCACTGGCAAATTCACCACCTGCACTCCTCCTTGAGATCTGGAGGAGATGCACCTAGCGACCAGCTGCTTTGTACCGGTACGGGCTGTGAAGATATCAGAGATATTCAGGTCGTGGCAAATGTCTGCTGAAAATTTCTGCACCTCACCTTGCCATTTGGCCCCTACCCTCGGGCGTCCGACTTCTCAATGCCCGGGGAAACGACATGCCTTTGCCAATTTACACCATCGAGTACTCTGTAAAGTGGTCAAATGCTTATCGTGGCATTGTTTAGAGGCATCCATGGGAAGCAATGGGGGCAATAAGCCTATGTCTGTGAACAAGACATGCGAGGCAACTTCCAAGCACTGCAAACCCATCACCGCTCGCATCACCTCCTTTGCGACGACATCGAAGCAGCGTCTGTTGACTTGCGAGGTGGACCAAACCTCACTGCCAAACAGAACTGAGCTGTAGATGAATGTCTGGATCATCATGGTGCGGGTCTTGATCGGTATTCAGTGGCAAGCTAGGAGAGGCCTCTAGTAACACAAAGCAGCCCGCATTTTGGCCAGTGCCTTGCTCGCATGCAGATCCCAAGACCCATTTTCTGTGAACCAGACTCTCAAGTACTTGTTGATTGCACCTGCGACAGAGCGTGTCCATCTAGTGTCCAGGTGTTCACTCGCTGCTCAGCTGGGATGCTTGCTGATTGAACTTCCTTAGGATGGAAGACCACAATACATCACGCAGATAAGAGCAAGCGCTAGACGGCACAAGCCGAAAGCAACCAAGCATTCACGTTCAAAACTGCACAGATTATTGAGAGCCAGCGGACGTGACAGGCAAGCCTGGGCGAACTATCATCAGCATGTTTCGCTCAGTCGGTCATCAGATACCCATAGAGCTCGATATAATTCAGATTCATGTTAGCGACCCCTTCAGGCTCTGTGGAACGCATAAAAACTCGGAAGCGCTGGAAGAACCGCAGCGACACTTGATCGACGGCCCAAGAGTGAAACTTTCCTGGCGCGCAGAAAGAGTCATCATGACTGTGTACCTTAAGGTCTTGCCACTGCATGCCGTCATTCGAGCCCTGCACCAACGGACGCCCCCTCATTGGCATAGGAACAACATGACACCTCCCCCTCACGATTTTGCATAACTGACCCACACTGCTGTTTATGATAATACGTTTTGATGAACGCCTTGAGGCCAAGGGGGGCTGCGGTTAGTGTGCAACTAAGGCCACTGATCAGGAAACTTCACTGCATCCCGCAGCAGCCGAAAATTATTTCTCTGAATTATTTATGTGCATCATTACACCACTCAGATAATGGCAGGAGATAGTCAACAAGCAACAAAGACAGCACATTGGATATGAGGCCATGTGAGGCCGCCAAGCCGCATATAAACAGGTGCACCGAGGGAAAAAAATATGGATCACTCAACGATATAATGTCTTCAGAATGCAACTTGACCCTATAAACTCGACGTAACAGGGTGGGAAAAGGTGCTGTTGCGCCAGGCAGCCGTGACCGGATTCGCCCTTGCCTAAGGGGCTCTTCGAACAAGAAAGGGTTAAGGAAAGTGAGTTGAGGTTATACATGCAAGAAATGCATGACAATAAACTCGCATCAAGGAAACAGAAATTCACCTGAAGAGACCAGTGCCGGGCGTAAACTGTAGAGTCGTTCTGCCTGAGTGTGTAGTGGTTACAAGCTAGCTTGTGAGCTGGACCAAGGTCGACCGACCAGAATGCCACTTTTTCTCCGCCCATCGTTCGAGGCTCCGCACAGAGGGAGCCATGGTAGCACCTGCTCACGAGCTTCCGCGGATCCGAGAATGATCCGTAGGGCGACGAGGACTGCACGCTCACCGCGCCGGTGATGTGGGGGTTCATCCAAGCGCTCCTCCCCTCGCTCGTACCTAGGTAGAAGAGCACGCCTGCGATATTATCAACATTCCAAATTCAGTTCTGGTCGCCGTCACTGATGTACAGGGCTTTGTATCCTGTGGGGAAGAGGGCGACGATGGCTGTAAACATGATGCATGCACCGTTTAATGAGGAGTTCAATGAAGATCGTGCATCGGGAATTCGTTCACAAGGGTATAAAGGGTATTATGAAGGGTACTCAAGAAGGGAATTCCCACCAGTTGTTGGAGTTTGATGTCCATGTGGATGCGGTAGCGTTGTAAAAACCTACATCATTACATCACATAGATAATGGCAGGAAATAGTCAACAAGCAACAAAGACAGCACATCCATAGTATTGTAAAAACCAACATCATCATCATCATTCACGACCATCTGTCAAGTACACCCATGTTACATGGGACATTCACAAGAAGGTGGGACCCGCACCATGCTGGTCGCCGTCGCTGATGTACAAAAGCTCTTGAGCTCCAGCGGGCAGCGACGCTGGCGGCGGGAGGTTCGGAGAAGGTCTGTAAGGGAATGGGAGCCTGAGCTGCCTCGTGCCATGGTCGCTCGTTGTGGTGACTCAGGTGCCGCCGCCTCTGCGTCATCCACCTCCTCCAAGAGGTGATGCAACGCGGGAACGTCTCGCCACAGCCGAGACGTTCTTACTCGCGCCTGCGCACAGGCAATCTTGTGATTCATGGCATTTGTTGCCTCGGGTGGAAATGTGACTATCTCTAGACATACTTCCTTGAGTAAATAAATAAATAAATACTTCCCAAAAGACTTGTGAAAAGTTGGAAAACAGTGGGTCTCTTTGCTCACATGTGACAAGGGGTCGATCACGTGTTAATGTGTGGAAAGTGGTTTCCAGATCCAGCGGCTGGCCACAAATTCGTTGAATGCAATACTTGGGTGGCTCGTGGTTGCAGTGGGGTTGCTGCCATTCGCACACACCACACACCTGCTCGGCAGCTGACATCAGCGGGTACTTCACCCTCTCCAAGCACGCGTACACCTCGCCAACATCGCGCTGCATGGGGCCATCAGCCAATCGCAGTCCATTTGCGCCTTCGCCGTTACCACGTGCGCCCACACCGCCACTGCAGGGGTCGCAATCGTCCCCATCACTGCCCCTATATTGGTCCCCATGGTCGCCCGCATCAGCCCTGATGTTTCTCCCATCATTGCCCCCATCTACTGCAGGCCGCGGACTCAAGGTGGTATTCACCAGCTGCAACGGGCTCTGCGACCCCTCAGGTGTAACGTTGAATGGATCTTGGACGTATGACATTGCCGTGCGACCAGATCGGTCCCTGCCGTGCCCAGAAGGCTCGTCATTGCCCCACGTGGCCGACGGGTGACCAGGCAAAGGCTCTGCCTCCTCATGAGAAGCAACTGCATCATCGCCATATAAGTGACTGTGATTGTTACCCGGACGCTGACCGTCTTCGACATCGCGCATAACTTGCGATGCGGTACAATTTTTACGAAGTTGTGAGCTCTCGGATATTTGTGCTTCCTGAGCCGCTCTTGGTGGTGCCGAGGGCCAAGTGGATGCGGCAGTGTCGTCGGAGATTCAGCAGCAGCTGTGGGGGAAGGGGGCGTTGGGAGGGGGGGGTGATTTCGCAGAGCGTCGTGTGCAGAGAAGCCGTGAGCGGAGGTGTAAGGCGTGCTGATGGGGTGGGGGGGGTCGCTTTGCGCGTATGCCCACAACTCAACGGCGGCGAAGGCCTCTGCTTCGGTGGCGACCAGGTGCGCGGAAGACAGGGCCTGCAGGAGGGCTGCGGGGGGCAGCTGCACGAACTCGGAAGGCGCCCACCGCGCCGCATCGGCAAAACGCGCAGCAAGGAACTCAATGCAACGGTCCCACAGGACGTCGGTCGTTCGCCAGCTCATGTCGAGATACTGCGTCACCTGGCATGCGGTGCGGATAAGGCTGTGCCGCTTGGCCACGCGGTCCGCCGCTGCTGTGTTGAGGCACCCGCGCAGGAGAGGGGGGGGGGACGCTGGGCGGGGCCCGTCGCAGGATCTGCGCGAGAGGGGGGGGGAGGGGGGTTCATTGATTGCGGTCATTAGTGAAGCGATTGCGATTGAGGAGAGGCGGCCGGCCTGTGTGGCGGGATCCACGGGCTCTAGTAGGCCTGTGAGTGGGGGGGTGACGAGGATGTTGCGGTAGCCAATGTGGTGGTCCCAGCAGGAGAGGCCCACGTGGAGGGGCAGCCCCTCGAGGGTGGGGTCGGTCCACTGGAAGAACGTCCCGCAGCCTGGAGAGCCGGTTCCGATAGATAGGACCCCATTGTTGAGGTTGAGCCAGAATGGCTTGAAGCGAGTGGGGTCAAGGCACGCTTGCGGCAGATCATACCTCTGCACAGCTGAATCTGGTCACGCTTTTACGGTGGGAAACTACAGAAGCAAAATCATGCGGGGGTCACGCACGCTCCCGCGAGAAGCCTGCCCAAGGACTTACGACCTCATGCGTCAAAACGGAGGACTAAAATAACGAAATAGAATCGGGGAGGTGCTGAACAAGTACCATGCTACCATCATCACCAAGAGTTGCTCACACATGTGATGATCAGTCACGGTCATCATTTGCGTTGAGCGACAACGTGCTGCATGCTGTCATGCAACAAGCCGTTGTACGCAGACAGATTGCAATTGTAGGCTATCGAAGGTGCTCGACGAGTCAGGACGCTGCAAGTGCAGCGTCGCAATCGCTACCGAGCCCTGCCTGGAGCGATTTGTCATGGGCTAAGTCAAAAGCGCTGCGGCTGTGAGAAAACGCAAGAGCCATAACGGTGAAGGGAGGAGCATGTACGCGTCAGTTTTCCTTATCGACTTTTGCCAACAGCGAACGCTCACGCTTGTTCGTTTCGCCTTCGGTATCGGTAATCAGCAAGAGAGCATTATCACAGAAAGATTACAACACGTGGCGAATTTGCGCCGCACCAGGACAATATCATGCTCGTCCTTCTCAACTTTAAACTTGCTGTTGCCATGACTTCCTAAGATTATGGTGCACGCACGTCCGCTCAAGAACCCTTGCTTCGCGCCGTGAGATGCGTCATCGTGAGACAGGTCCGCTGATCCTCTTCTTGGGCTGCCGACGTAGCTGCTCCTTTCACTGTGCGGCAAACGCTTCGAACCAGGGGTGGTACTGAGGATGACGGTTGCGTCATTTTGTCCTGCAAGGGAAGGCCGTTCCGAGACTGACGAAATGCTTCATGGGTGCACGTCATCTACAACCATAGTAACATATGGCATGATGTGCTGCAACATTTCAGCCCGCCCATGAATTAAATGACTCCACAACAGAAATCGTCGGATAGCTCGCATCGGGTACAGGCTGCGTCTGAACTCAGGAGCGACTCAGAACCGTAACATAAGGAAACGAGCGCCCAAACACAGCGTCTGAAATGTGCACACGTCGACAGAATGTGATTTGAACTTGTGAATGCTGTTGACGGTCAGCACGCTCAAGAACGCTAACGCACCTTTCACTTGGAAACTGAGACAACCTGCACCTTGCGGCAACCCAAGGTCGGCGCCTTCCAGCCATGTGCAATCAAATGGGGGAACTACAAGTACACCACTGCTAGCGTTTGGGATACAAGGTAAACTGAAGGTGGCCATGTCATGTAGCAGGGTTCTAATTGTGTCACCTAGTACGATTCATGTGTTGTGCTGACATTCCGCAAATTGACTGCACGCGTTATGCGACTACACAGCCACGACAAGCACTGCTTGAAGCGCATTGAATCAGTGGTGCCTACATTGGTCGCAGGCACAGGGCTGCTTGGCCTTGAGCGACATAAAGAGCCAGAGAGTCCACCGAAGTATTACGACGATGAGCAATCAAACATTGAAGTTGCAAACAACCTGATGGGGAGTGCATTGTACCATCAGGTCGAAGCGTCCTACTCACTTGCATCCTATTCTTGATCGTCAAGACATCACGTGACTGGTTAAAAATGTTGGTCGTTTCTCAATCGGCACGCTGCCAGCGCCGCTCGAAGCCCCGTTACGGCTTACACTTCACTGACAATGTCTGACGACTGAGTGAAAAGGATTCGTGTGTGCAAGCGCAGTTTGCTTCGAATACAGGATTTGGTGCATGCGCGCTACGTTTCTGAGATAAGGCACACATATCCTTTTGCTTCATGCTCAAAGTTATCTCATCACTACCTGGCTGTTTATTTCCTCAAGATTATCGTGTCCAGGCATTCCATGATGGAAGCGAACTGTTCAGTTTACAGTTTGCAGGGTGCACATTGCCTTGCATGCAACTAGCATGCGACCTTCGGCTGGGTACTTCACAGCGTCGATACAGCTTCTGTATGAGTCGCAAATACATAAGGCCGTATGCACATGTACAGCAGTGTACGGACTCATTGAACCGCGTTGGCTGAGGTGCGTCCCATCCTCGTTCATGGCGGTGGATCTCACACGCACCACGCGGACCCTATCGGTTTTTGTGCATCTTCGGCTGCAAAGCCTGTGAAGAAAGAACTTAACAGATATATGTTGCCACAATCTATCGCTGTTCAGGAGTCATCCTTTCTTGAAACAAACGTGCGCTTGCACCACAGTGACGCTGAACCTGAAACTAAGCATCAACGCAATCACCATCCAGCAATGCGTGACATGTTAACTTGCAAGACGGTAAAAGTTGTGTGTGAATTGGTTTCATGAGGCTGATTTCTTGGGAAAATACGGGGGAAATGATTAGCACATTTGGGCACCTTCATTAGGGGTGAAGCCACGCGCTGCACACATGCATGTCTCTCTACTCGTGTCACTCAGCAATTGACCGCTCGTGGTATGCATGACGCGAGAACGGTATTTGTGGCATATGGGGGGTATCAATCTGATGTGGGGATAGGTAGTCTTGAACGCTAACGCCGAGGTCGTTCGTACGCTGGATGTCGTGAAAACGCTGGTGTCGCAGGCGTCTTGTGTCGACGTGAACAATGGACGGCCCAGTGGTGCTTAACACGCCAAAGGCTGCACCAGAAGCCGCATGGGACAGCATTTCTCAGGCTCCGACAGATTCGGTCGCATCGCCTGGACCCAGCCGTTCGCCGTCCCCTGACCGCTCGATCCGAGCCCATTACGGCCTTGCACAGCCCTCTACCGCGGAGTCGTTTATCCAAGAGGATGATGGTGAAGAGCTCCACTACGCTCAAGAAGCAATGAACCGTACGCTACTGCACTATCATCTCGTGCTTGCGGCCGAAGTGCTTCGAATTCCCCGAATCCACAGATAAACCTTCGCCCTTCCCGTCGTCCTGAACCATTATACATCGTTGGACAGCGACGGTTGCACATGTGATGATGCCACGGACCACTCAAAAATTCACCCTCGCACGCTTGCCATGCTGTCTCTTTGTTGTATTTTGTCAGAGCGCACTATCAGATGCAAGTCAGGAATGACACGCCATTGCGCATGTCCTCACAATCTGAGGCACAGTGCTCGTTTGCGTGGACCTGTCGTGAGTCCCGATTGATTTTCTTTCTTTTCTTTAAACCTCATGCAAGGCACTTGTAGTAGCCAAGTGCACGTTCGTGTGTAGCGCGTGAGCCAACGGTCCGAAGAGTTCGAAGTGCAGCGCCGCACATCGGCGGCATTTTTTACGACCGCAGCGGGGTGCGGGGACGCCGCGCAGAGGGGCGACAGGCGCCCGACAGGCCCAAGTCGGCCAGGCCTCCCTCCCGTCCCACATCCGCTCGTCCCATTTGCTCCCGCGCTCCATCTGCTAGTGGCGAGCGCTCTCCCAATGCCGCGCACAGAGGGGCCTCGGTGCGTTTACCTCGCTTGAACTTGCTAGTGCTTTAGAAGAAAGTCTCATTTACAGGTTCACATGCTTGAAAGCGCTAAAATTTGGGGCACCTACATGGTAGCCAGACCCCAATCTGGCCAAGCACGACAGATGCGATGCTGATGTTTTATTTACAACAACACCGCATCCATGGACAATGGCAACTCCAAACACTACTAGAGAGTCAATCAAGAGCTTCGGTCCTGACTCGTCCCGCTGTGAACGCCGACCCATTTGGCTAGTGTCTGAGTTCCATTGAATGTCATCCAGTTGTATGCTTAAAAGTGCCTCAAACTTCAAATGCGTAACAAACCGTGTGGGGTTCAACAATCTGAATAACAACAACAAGACCTCGAGCGCTACACGGTCTCAGCTCTCGCAGTATACTTTCGTTTAGTTTGGTCGAACGACGCCTGTGCCTGTGAGCTCGTGTTTCAAGCACATCTGACAGTGTTGATTCTGAATGCTGAACAATACGACATACCGCAATGCAAGATCCTCGCCGTTCAAACACCGGCGTAACGTTACGTGTTAAGACAGGTTGGGATTGCTTCAAGGCGGGGGGGTTGGGGGGGCGCAGCGACCACCGCCATTGCATAAATATTATGTCCCACCTACGTGGTCTCAGCTCATGCAGTAGTCTTTCGATTACTTGTTTGAAGATTCGCCTGTGACCTCGTCTATGTGTGTCTGTGAGCTGTGAACAACGACAATCTGCATGCGTGAGCTGCTTCAGACAAGCAGAGCGGCACAGCACAATCTCGAAAGCAACAACAGCACAGACTAGTCTGGCTACTGTAAATTATAAACTAATTAACATCAGGGAACAGCAGCTGTTGCAACAATCATGGCTCTGACTACATGAGCCGGCACTGACTCAGTGCCACTGAGAGTCGCACCTCACAGCAGTGCCCTCATCGTCGTCAGCTCAAGAAGATAATCTCCATCTCTTGCTCTAGACAGCATTGTGCGGGAGTTTTGATACGAGCTTATAACGAGTTGCTCTCTTGTAATGTGCTGGCTGCAAGGAAGGGTCGTGGGTCAGGCAACCAGTCAGCCACAGCGCGCTATGGCTACAATTACTTGGTGATGATAGCGCATCTCCTCAAATGAAGACGTGAAACCTACGACAAATCCTGCTTCTTAGCTTGAAACAATTCTCCTCCGCGCTTCCTCCTCGTCAGGTGTTGTTATTCTACGTGGTCACATGAACGCCTGACGTTCACACTTGGCAGCCTTTGATTGGCGCACTTTAATCATTTGTTTTCTCATTGTAATGTGCTGTTTTTGTTGCAGAGAATCGAGACGCTACCCGCCATCGATTTGGAACATGCAAGATGTGGCGACATGGGTGGACGCCATCGGCATGGCGCAGTATCGCAAACACTTTGTGCACAACTCGATCGACGGGCAGCTTTTGCTGGAGCTGACGCACGAAATCCTGAAAACGGAGATGAAGATCGGGCCATTTGGCCACCGAGAATCGATCGTCTGCGAGATCAAGAAGCTGAAGGACCGGTGGGGCTCCGATGGGGGGGCCAGCGTTGCAAAGGTGTACACAGGAAAAGGTACACATCTTCCTTGTGTCTCGCCAGTTGCAACACTGGCCTGGTGGTTGGCATACCATAGAATTCAGTATACTTATATGAAGAAGGGAGTGGTGAGGCTGACTGCTGGCTCATGGCTTTTCGGGGCCGCAGGCTCGTAGAGATTGTGGAGAAGGAAAACATAAGGAGGTCCGGACACGGGGTTATTGAGGTTTTGAGCACTTTGGACAAATGTGTGTTGGTTTGAAGGTTCCGGATGGGCCAGGGCAATCGTCAGAGTGCCCAAGGCCACGGGCAGGTCGAGAATACAGAAAATCCAAACCAAAGAAGCCGTGGCTAAGCGAAGGGTCTGACAGCTAGTAAAGTTTAACTTCTCATCTTCTCTGAAAGATCAGACAAACATTTGCCACAATGCTGCAAAAGCGTGGAAACGGAGGTGCGTGGTGTCCATGTGCACCCATGCGGTCTTGTTGCAAAAACATACATCGTTCCATACATAAAAAGGGTAAAGGGTAGTAAAAAGGGTGGGAAAGAGTGTGCTTACACCGAGCTACCGTGACCGGTTTGCCCTTGTTCAAGGGGCTCTTCGGACGGCAATCAATTGCTAAACGGAATCTGACATACTTACATCATTCCATCACGTAGAGGCCGAACTACCATGTCGCGAGACGTAACTAAAGCAAGACCTCCATCTGCAGCACCATGGCCGTCTTGCACCAAACCAACACCGACACCACTCGAAAGCGATCGTTGAATGTACAAACCAATCAATTGGCATGTCCCCTCCACCATGAAACACGGCTAGAGAGACGTACTAAGCGGGCTTCGGCCAGAGGCCCAGGCTTGTCGGCCTGTGGAACAGGCGGTGAAAGTTACTTCGTCTGCGTTTGGAAACCGACCTGCAGGATGTGGCTGTGTTGTTAACGACAGCGATATCTCCATCGGCCGCCTCACACGTCATTGAAGCCGGCACATCTCATTTGCTGAGCCGACGACCCTCTGGCTGTCTCCCCTCACCTCTGGCTGTCTCGCCCGTTGTCAATGCCTTATTTGGGCTGGCGTAATCATGTTGCTGTTGTTATTGCCGATAGATGAAAGGGCATATGCATGAAGTACATGTTACCTTTTTGTTTACTTTTACAGTCATTTTCATAGTGATTCTCCTTGGCGGATGGTCTGCAGGATACGAGTTGGCAAAGATGCCTCGCCCCTTCAGCGCGCCCTCGCCGCAGCCAAGGCCACCAACCCAGGCGGAGAGCAGCCTCCGCATGGGCGACAACTACCTCGGGCCATCTGCCGGCAAGACCACGGTGTATGAGAGCCTCAAGAAGCTCAAGTATGACCTCTTCAGGGCCGAGGAGAAGGCCAAGTACGCGGAAGCGTGCGTAACAGACATGAAGAAAAAGCACCGAATGTACGAAGATGCAGTTCTTCGGGTCAAAGGTGCGTGGTGGTTGTTGGGTGTCATGATCCTGAAGGCTTTTGTTGTGGGTCATTCTACGTTCTTCTGTGTGCGGGGGTTGCTGTAAATTGCTTTCGTGGACATGGTACTCCCGTGTTTCAAGCCATCCCAGACAGGTCGCTCAGGCATTTGATGGGTGGTACATCCATACAGTGTTTTTTCCAGAGATTTTTCCAGTATCGCTTAGCCTAACGAAAATACCCCTCAGGCCATTAGTTTTGTATCGAATAGCTTAACGAAAAGGGCGGAAACCACACAAATTTCATGTCGGCTAAGTTTTCCGAACGAAACAACAGCTCTGGAGCTTGGACCAACAATTTCGCTGCAGCTGCGAAATCACTGTCCAACTGCCGCGGTGGTTGTATGATGGCCTTGTGGAAGGGTTTGTTTGTTTGCTATCTGTGCGGGCTGAAATCGGGCCCTCGGGCGCTTCCGTCTTCTAGAAGGCTGACGCAGGTTCACCGAATTTCAGCTTCGAGCACCGGCCATCCGACCAGGCTCCTCAGAAACAACCATAGCACTTTAAGATGTTTTGATGCGTTCAAAGCAAGACGTAATCGCAACAGCTAGTGCGTGCAGACCTGCACCACGCAAGCGCCCAAACTTGGTGTGCATCGTAGAGCGGCATGCCATTGCGTGTTGTTTAACGTTTGTTGGTAAGTTTGTTGGTAAGCAGCAAACGAATTTATGTTACACTGTGTCTTGCTGGTCGGTGCATTGTGTTATGGACTGTAACGTGGGTTGCGTTGCAAACACCACACTCCACGAGGTGAAACCGGCCTGCCAGTAGATAATATGCCTGAAAACCCGAGGATTATTCCCTAGCTATACTTACGTGCCGGCATCTTCTGACACACTGGTCACAAAATGACGGGAGCCACGCCCAGTCAAACCCTGTACCCTGACCACGGACTGGCTCTCTAGCAAACAAGCACTGGGACCGAGCGAACGATATGCCGCACCAGCCGAAAACCGGTGTTGGACGATTAATATTGTCTCGTCTACCTTGCCGACACCCTCGATTTCGGCATTAATTGTCTATTGGCTAGCTAAGCGATTCAGGCCTCAAAACTTTAATTTATAGCCGATGACAAATGACCCTCATTGATTTACTTTCGTTAGCAGCCGATAAATTGGCAAAAACTAAAACACTGCATCCATATGCCAAGGCTGTGTTTGCAATGCTGCACCCAATTCCAGTCTGCGCTTATGTTTTGCTTCTGCCTGCTTTTGAGAGGGTGCCTGCGATGATTTGTACGGCATATCATAGTGACGTTTGCTTGGTTGTGCCTCCATTTGGAACGCGGAGCAATGACACCATCGACCGCTTTTCGCGATTGGCAAGCCAACACCGTTATCACCTCGTATGTCACTATTCATAAACATCACTTTAAATAGATATATTGCGTCTCCCATGACTTTAAATGCAATTGCTGATGAAACTTCTGTGATTACAGGAGTGCCTGCAAACCAGGACCCTTATTGCTGCACCTCAAGTAATTACTGCATCTTGTGGCATTAGAAACCACCAAACCATGAAATGAAGTGGTAAATGTGTCAGGCGCGCGTTTTCATGTCACCTGCTGTGAGACCAATTGGATTGGCATCCAAACTTTCCGCGAAATGCAGCTGTTGCATGGCAGGCTTCAGGGAACCGGACATCGCAACTTTCAAAACACGTCTTGTGTCAGCCATTGACATGAAACTTCTGTCATGAGCGCTACCCTGTCAAATTGAGAAGGGCATGCAGGGAAGGCCTGATTGGACTCGATTTATCGAGGCGTGAGTCAGTGTAGTGGCGGTGGCAATGCGTCCTGCGTACCATGAAGCCAACCCTCAAACATTTATATTCTTCAACGTGATCATCTCTGTGATAGTTGTCCGGACTACGGTAGGTGGGTTCAGAACTAACAGCGAAGTGGTCACTCATTGCGAGGGCGTTTTGCAGGCGGCATCGTGGCGCTACGCAAGGAGAACCATCTGAAGCTGCAGAAGACATGGTCGCCCACCAGCCACACAGACGGCCGCGTGCCGTGGCTTCACACGGGCGACAAGACGCACGCGCGGAAGGAGTTTCCCGAGCGATACGGCGCCATCGGCGACGGCTCGCTTGTAGAGGAGACGTTCCGGCCGCGAATGACTAATACGCCAACCGCAAAGGTAAGCTGTAACCTGCGCACGCTGTTCTGTTATGGCAGGGGGAACGTCCTTTGTACCACGCGAGTGGTGGACATGATATATGCAAGTTGTCATGATTTTGCCAGGTTGGGTCATGCATCTTCTTGGGTCATGCATTACCCAGCATCGGGGCCCGTGAATAACAATTCACTGCGAAGCGATGGTGGTTGTAACTGCCTCGGCAAGGGATTGATTCACTGTTGAGATATAGAGCAACAGGCGTGCGTTGAAGAGTGCGCATATGTATGGACAACACGCCCGTCACCAAGCTGTTGCCAACGGCCACTTGGCATTGCGGTCTGGCGGAAACAGGGGAAATCCACCTTCTGATATTCACCATACATCTAGTGCGCAATACCTCAAGTACGAGTCCGTGTGTTTGATTGTTTGTGTTTTTCTTGTTAATCTCTTGAGCCCCCATAGTTGCGTTCTCCTGTCAGGGATACTGCATCCCTCCATATGGGAGGGAGATCAGCTCTGGCTGTCAGTGAGGCGCATCAGTTAGGCGCGTCACTTAGGCGCGAGATCAACTTTGAATGTCTTGCCCGCGCATTAGCATCTCAACGACATTCCAACGTTCCATCATTCAGCATTAGAAAAGCATTCAGCACTGCAAACGACCCGTTTTGGTATTTCTATTCCCATCCTCCATTCTTTACGTTTCCCGTACTCCCCTGCCCGATGCATGCACAACCCGATTATAAATCGTCAAAGCTGCCTTTTTGGGCTGGAGTAATTGGTTCTTTGTTTCTGTTGTCTCACTTCACGCTGAGTAGTAGTAGTGCCTATGCAGGAAAAGCGAGCGGAGATGGGCAAGACGCCGTTCCTAACTCGCCTTGAAAACGAGCTGTCGAAGAGAGACAGCGCACTTACGGAGCTGCAGCGCAAGTACTACAGGCAGCAGCTGCCTCCGGGTGCAGCCACCAGCCGTATGCAGGTGTGCCTGGAGACAGTGCAGGAGTTCTACCGGGGCCAGATGGGGGATGACCTTCCCAAGGATCGCAGCCGCCAGGATGCCGCCCTGGACAAGCTCATTGATGGCGCCAAGGTGAGCTACCCAGCGACAGTGTTCCATCATCACTTCATCTGTGTAAAGGTCGCTTGACCGAACATGCCGTAGTACAGACTAGCCTGGTTGATGGACAAGGTAGACATGTGAGCTTTGAAAGATCTTGTGTTGCACCGGCGCACAAATGCTGCTGCTGATGATGCGTTTTCTCAAAACACTACCGCATACATGAATATCGGCATCTCCAAGTACCGCTTGGGAATCAGTGCTACTGTTCCTCGAGGTAAGGCGTAACTGAAGCAGCGCTTGTGGTACATGCACTACCACCAGAAACGGATTCCCCCATAGCTTCAGCTTCAACCATACCGAGGGCCGGTATGCTGCCGGTCTGCGGCATGTAATATGGGATTGTTTGTGCCAATGGAATAGCCCTTTAAATTAACCCAGATTGGGTTTCGACCCCCCTTTCGTCCCCAATTCATGATTGCCGTCCGAAGAGCCCTTGAGCAAAAGCGAAACCAGTCACGGTTGCTCGGTGCAAAGACACTCTTTCCTACCCTTTTACACGCATTTTTGGGTCTCTGGACCCGAAAATATAGAGGGCTTGGCGAAGCACTGAGTCGATTCGGGCTCTCTGCTCAGTCTGTTTGAGTTGCATTTAACATCACTACCGCAGCAAAGGGAATTGTGCAGCGACTGCCAATCAAGACGCTTTTGGCGGTCGTGTGACACACCCCAATGCAAACCATAGATGGTGATATGCTCCAAAAGCCTGTAGAAACGTCGCACATCATGTCAAATGCGGCTCTGATTGGGGTGAGGGATACAAAGGTCAGCGCATTGATATTCTGTGGGCGATCTTGCATGAGCTGTGACACCAAACGAGCCCCGGTTGATGTGAACCGCTGCGGGTGGTTCCCTAGTGACCCGGTCGATTCACCTGCCGTGGATGCGGATCATCCTGACTGCCCGGATTGTGGGTGCTCCATTGTCCCTCAAGATGACTCTGTGCTTGACTCTGTCAACACTTTCCGCGTGTTCTTGCATCGGCTTACGTGCTGTGATACCAATGCTGCCGTTTATTGTTGGTATCATGACACCGCGATGCGGTTGTGTTACAGTTGCATGTCGAAGAGCAGAACGGGTTCTTACGACTGTACCACACTATAACGGAAACCTTGATATTGCTGTCATGCAATGGGACCAAGCAGCTGAACTGTCACTTTTAGGAGAAGATCCCCTATTCTGAAATATTCCGGATTATATGTCTGCCTCCAGGCATCCCTCTCGGGACCGAACCACCAACCCTGGACCTCCCATGCTGACTATCTGGCAATATCAAGGCTGACTCATCTGCGTCTGAGCGACGTCACATACACCCCCTTGTCGCGAGACGGTAGGGAGTCTGAGAGCCAACTGCTGAAATTCTGAAAACTGTTAATTCTGAAATTCTGCTGATCCTGGAATTCTGTCAATTCTGTCTGTCAATCATCGGCGGATGATTCCGACGCTGAATCCTGTACTACGTCTGGGAGTCCCATCCCTGTACTACAGACTGGGATTCCTTCATTTAAGTCTCCGGCGGATGAATGCCGCGACTCGAGTCGTCCGGACAGTATGTCCTCTGCTGTTAGGAAACCCTGAGAACGCTTGGCCGCGTTGAAATCCCAAAGCTGTTCGTCTGGGGACGCTGGCCTGACATGAACTGTGTGCCGGGGGCTGATCCACTCGCCAGCCGGCCTGCGGTCGATGAAATCTCCCAAGTCGAGACCCCGTAATTCCATCCAACCCTGTGCGTTCTCAACTGTGCGGGCGTGCGAACTGGACGCCTGAGCACTCTGTGGGTTTCGGCGCACGACGGGAAACTCGTCCGAGTCGAGGCCACTGCTGCGTGGAGAGTCCACTCCATAGGGTCCAAGCCCTGTCTGAACTGAGGATGGAGCGGGAGGCATTGATGCTGATGCGCTCCTTGCTGGACTCATCTACGTGCACTCACTTCTGGCTTAGTGCTTCTCTTTGGAAGGTCCCTGAAAGCCACATTAATTCTGATGCTGGAAGAGCTTTATACATCTTAGCTCTGACACCCTTGGTGCACTGTGTGAGGTATTTCTCCACTGTGTCAACAGTTCTCACAATCCTGGAAATCATGCCAAGAGGGTTCATAAGCCCCTTTCCACTTGACAAGGAACTCAACATAATTCTGCTTATTTTTCTTGGATCTGGTGGCAACCACATCATGATTAATGATGGCTTCAACTTCCCATTCTGCAACACCATTGATCCAAACTGGGGTTGCAACTTGGCTGGCTCTGGCCCTGTAAGGCTTCACTAAAGACATTGAAACACTAGGGTGCATTTGCAAATTGGATGGCAAATCTAATAGCACTGTGGAGCCATTTGCACTGGCTTATAGCACCTTGACTGGTCCCACAAATTTGGGGCTGAACTTGTGCCTTAAACTGGGGTGGGTGCCTAAGACTAATATGGTCAGTGCTGAACCATACCAAGTCTCCTGTTTAGTAGTGATGATTCACGATACCTTTCTTGTCATGGGCCGCTTTCATTCTGCATTTGGCCCAATGGACACTCTGCATTGCCATAGAAAACTCTGCCTGGGCCTGGAGGAAAGTCCTCTCTCCTTTGGGGACTGACATTCCCATCCATGAGGCCAATTCTGACTGAGGGGCAGCCAACCCTTTCTGTGTCGCTATTCTGTCCTCAACCGCCTCGAAAGGTGATAAGGGTACTGTAATTCTGTTCATTCTGAAAGGAGTAGCGCCTGTGGTCTCCCTATACATGTCATTAAGAGCGAACTCAGGGGAGCTTCTTATCCCAGTCTGTCTGGTCTGGCGCTACATAATGCCTTAGAGCTGTCTCAACCACCTCGTTGGTTCTTTCAACCAATCCATTCGTTTGAGGGTGGCATGCTGTACTGAGGCTCAACCTGATATCTGCTCGGTCGCACAGTGATCTGAAGAATTCTGAGTTCCACTGTGGACCCCTGTCACTGACTATCTTGGGTAGGCCATAATGAGGGAATACCTCCTTGAAGAATCGCTCTATAAACCCCTCTGTTGTCAGTGTGGTGTGCGTGGACACCAACCTTACCATCTTGCTTAAATGGCAGCAGAATACTACTATGGCATTGTATTTATCAGGTTCTGTGGGGGTTAAATCCACTATTAAGTCTGCCCCAACTGTCCTCCAGCAACTGCTAGGCGCCTGGATGAATGTAAGCGGGGGCCTTTTCTTGCGCCTATCACTCCGACATTTGTAAAATGATTTGACGTAGTGCTTTACATCGGTGGAGATGCTGGGCCACCAGAACTGACATTGGGCTAACTGAAGGGTCTTCTGAATACCCCAATGTCCACACCATGGCACATCATGATGCCAGTACAATATGTCCATTCTGGGTCCCTCCTGGTCGGGGACATAAAAGAGGTTTCCCCGCCACAACAGGTCACCTTTCCCTTTCTTAACTGTACATTCTTGGCATTGTGCTGCAGTCTGGACAGAGGTATCTCCTCTCGTGCCAACACTGATTCTGTCAAACGTCTCTGCCAACAATTCATATGCAGTCAAAGAGAATTCAGACTCCGGTGCGAGGGTTGCGGACATCTCAGGCTGATCAGGCACTGTTGCCTCGCCCACCCCTGAACTGGTGGTCAGATGCAAGGCTGCTTGTTCTTTTGTCGCTTTCACGACCTGAGTAACGCGCTTGCTGCCCTCAATGCTTGAGAGACAGTGCGCCTGTAACCCGGAAGGGTTCCGGTTATTGAGGTCAAAATTCTCATAGACCTCCTGTATTCTGGTTAGGCCGTTCTGAAGGTCGCCTGCAGTCGTGGACAAACCGTCCAAGATGTCGAACCATCCCCTATGGGTCAGGTTCCATCGGCTATTTATGGCCTCCCTGGCTGCCGCCACCACTGCCTGGTCCATCTCCTCCTAATCCTAGCACTCTTCTATCCAAGGAATCCCTGTGGCGGAGCCAAAATGTTACAGTTGCACGTCGAAGAGCAATATCAAGGTTTCCGTTATAGTATGGTACAGTTGTAAGAACCTGTTCTGCTCTTCGACGTGCAGCTGTAATATTTTGGCTCCGCAACAGGGATTCCTTTGATAGAAGAGTTCTAGGATTAGGAGGAGATGGACCAGGCAGTAGTGGCGGCAGCCAGGGAGGGCATAAATTGCCGATGGAACCTGACCCATAGGGGATGGTTCGACAGCGTGGACGGTTTGTCCACGACTGCAGGCGACCTTCAGAACGGCCTAACCAGAATACAGGAGGTCTATGAGAATTTTGACCTCAATAACAGGAACCCTTCCGGGTTACAGGCGCACTGTCTCTCAAGCATTGAGGACAGCGAGCGCGTTACTGAGGTCGTGAAAGCGACAAAAGACCTAGCAGCCTTGCATCTGACCACAGTGCTGGAAACAGCGAGAGCTGCGAAAGCAACATCAGCAGGCATTACTCGCCTATTCAGTCGGCCAGCATATGCCGAAAACACATCAGAAGGAACAACGGTCAGAGGAATTTTCGGGCAGTTCTTCTCAAAACTTATGCAGGAGGCCCTTGAAAGCCAAGGTTTGGAAAGCCTCACAGTAGAGCGAGTCATTGGGAAGAATGGGACCAAGCAGCTGAACTGTCACTGTCAGGAGAAGATCCCCTATTCTGAAATATTCTGGATTATATGCCTGCCTCCAGGCATCCCTCTCGGGACCGAACCACCGACCCTGGACCTCCCATGCTGACTATCTGGCAATATCAAGGCTGACTCATCTGCATCTGAGCGACGTCTTCACATGACAGGTTGGTGCCTACTGCGCGGGCCGTTTGGGGGGCCTGCGCTGCGGCCAATCTATGGCGTTTCGGGGATCTGCCTTATGGAAGCGCTGCCGGCCTTTCCTTGAACACCTACTCTTCCCCGCGGCCTTGTGCTCCTAAGGGGACCCCGATGTGCTTCATCACATGTTGTGGGCCACGCGCACGTTTTTCAGTGCGATTGGAGACGTTGACTGTACTTTGCCTCCTGCTTCATCGTTCGGCCCAGTGCCGAACCCCCAGTGCCTCGCTCGTTCATGCCCGCTTGTGCGGCGGGCGGACAACCTTTCCAATATGCAGATGCGTGCTACTGGGACGCAGTTTTGCGGCACCTGCCGCCTGTGCCCCAGGTTGAGCCTGGGCATGAGGCCGAAGCCCCATGGGTACGGTTCCGTCGTCGGCGCCGGGGGCATGGCGTGATGCCCGATTGATTGATTTATTTATTTTAACACTTCCTCGGCGGCAGCTTGACAGCCACCTGAATCCGCGCCGCTTTCCACCATCCTTCTTTGCAACTCTTATCAATATAGTATCGATATTTGTTACATGTTTGAGTTGGAACACGGCGGCTGCAGGATCGGGACTATCTGCAAGTGACGGAGCGTCAGTTGAACTCAATCCACAAGAGTAGTGGAGACCGGAAGGTGGCACTCATTGCGGCACTGATCAAGACGCAGAACTTTATGACGCGGCTCAAGGCCGACTGCGCGACGCGGCAGCACGAACGCGGCAAGTTCATTCCCCGCATCCTGCCCTCTCCCAAGGGTCTCATGCCCGATGAGCTGCTTGAGAATGATCGTAGGGTAAGCTCTGACAAACAATCATCGACACACTTGTCCTGATGGTGCATCATTTTACAGCAGACTTGCAGCCTCATGTTCATCGGCAACCTCGAGCGCTACAGTCGACCCTGGCTATACCAAACCCCAGCTATACCAAACCTCTGATATACCAAACCCCATGGCAACGGATCCACCCTGATGTTTTCCACTGAACTGCACCCCTTTATACCACACCTCTGGATATACCAAACCTTTTTTTGGGGCACAAATGGGTTCGGTATAGCCAGGGTCGACTGTATTTGGGGATGAAATTTCTGCGGCAAGCGACTTGAAGAAGTGCGAATGAGCGATTGCAAAGTGGTGGCGTTTTGGACTGCAATCGGGCTGCTACCAGTTTTTATTGCGAGGTACAGAGTACAGCTTGGGAGGGCCCACCCATATCGCTAAGATAGGATGCATTCGATAACGACCCTACCCCTTGAAACCACGGAAATCATAGGTGCACTTGCACAAGCATTTGAGTTTCACTGCTGCAATGGCAACGATTGTTACTCTGCCATGGCGTGCGTTAAGCCTCTAAAGGGATGTGACCATTCCGAGATTGACGCCAGGCTGCGGTGGCCATGGGGAAATCCAGCTGATCCACTTTAGGGAGAGAAATCATCCGGCTTTGACAGAGCTACCATCCAGCTTTGTGCAGGGACCCATGTAGCGTCGGTTTGGATGAGTTTGCCCAGCAAATTATGCACACCTGATGAGCTTGCGTTCAATAGCGGCAAATTGAGCTTTACAAGGTGTGTTGGGGTCGGGGTGCGAAATACTGAATGAGTCAGTCCCTATAAAAGCCGTACTGTAGCCGGCAATGGGAAGGGTTCTGTGTCCTCACTTCCTGAATGGGGCAGTGTTGCATAAAGATACATCATAATTGCAACGCTACCGTGATCACTCGGACACATCAGAATGGCAACGCTACCATGATCACTCGGACAAAGGCAGCCCAAGTACAACTTGCGAATCTATGCCAAGCACAACTTGTAAATTTGCCCATGTTCATTAATGTTAACCGGAACATGTTCTTGGCGAGGGTTAATTCCGATGCCTATGCACAAGTCAACCATAACTAAGGGAATGTGCCCACATGCCTATACAAAGCAGTACACAGAACGTATGTGGGGGCACATCTGTTTGATCAGCACCTTGAGATAACAACAATCAGCACACTTGATGGCGGATGGATTTGCCCTGGTACGGCTGCAGATGCCACAGATTTGCGATCCGATGCGGGTCACACTTGCAGGATGCTGATAATCTGTGCCGGCAGCTTGGGTGGCACGGCGGCCAAGACGGCGCGCTGGACGATGAGTCACTTGTTCCAAAGATCAAGGCCGTCTACGCTCGTGCCAACTACTACAAAGAGGGGAAGAAAATGGAGCGTGAGTCCAAGAAACTCTTCACGCCGGACTGGAGATCGCTGGAAACGGACGCAACTCAGAGAGAGATCTCGCAGCAACAGGTGTGTGCCCTCTATTTCATCGTGTGTCCATCAGCGTCCCTCAGCTCTAGGGCTCCCGCCTCTCACCCTCAACACGGTAATTGATCACGATCGATTGAAGGCTTTCTTGATTGAGGCCCGTGATACTCATTTGCAATTTGTTCTTGAAGCTGCCAATGATCATGTGAGTACAATGGTGTTGTAATATGCATCATCATGATCGCTCTCCCTGAAAAGCGGATGCGGGTGCTGTGGTATTGCAAGTCACAAACGTGATCAAAAGCCCTGGGTGCAGGAAGTGCAACTGCGGGACGCCATGCGTCAGACACATGGCGACAAAGCCGCCGATGGCGCCGAGCGCCCCGTGCTCAACGTCCTCGTCGAGTGCTCGAAGCTGCTCGCGCTGCTCACCGACAGGGACCTGAAGAAGCTCCAGGAGGCCGAGGGCAGCGCGAGTGCCACCAAACTCGCGTTCTACCGTGCGGTCCGTTCACAGCAGTTCTTGTGCCGCCAGGGTGAGTCGATCGTGCACCATGAGCGATGGATCGAAAACGAGTTCAAGCGGCTCGAGCACAAGCGGCGGGTGATCTCAAAGAACATGATGGACGACTTTTACGACCGGCTGATCAACGACGCGCAGCGCAGGCGGAGCGCGCGAGAGAAGGCTGTGTCGGAGAAGCTTGCAAAGGAGGAGGCGATACTGAAATCGAGCGCGCTGTTTGCAAAGGGCCGGCGGCACTAGCTAGTTCGTGAGACTTGCAACGCCCCTGCGAATCAAATCGCCAAGAGCTCCCGTGATCACCAGCCATGTGGCTCCTCGTGGCGCAGTCATCGTGCATGTTGTAAGCATTGATATGCAGTTGCCAGCACATGAGTTCCATCAGGCCATGGCATTCTGCTGGAAACTTATTTTACTCGAGTGAACCTTGGCCCCCGTGCATGCACAATGTTGGAAACATGTATCAGGCTGCCTGGCATATTTCTCCCATTGGGCAATGCATTGTCATGGTTGTAAACGAAGCATGCACAGAAAGGGTGCAAGTGATGCCTTATAGAGACGATCCCGTCTGGCCAGAGTGGAGTCTGTGATGTTCAAACCAATAACCTTCAAGGAAAGTGCCTTCAAAAGTGTGCGCATGTGCTACCACTGTGAACGGAAGGCAGGGACAACATTATCACGGTGAACAATGCAGTGGAAATTCCAGGGACGGGCAGGGGAGAATTGATACCATTTGCAGGCAACCCCAAACACCCATTACACTACTCCCATTTAATGATCTAATAGCTCAGACACTACGCCTGCATCAACCGAATCATTTCGGTATACTCATGGCAGTTAGTTTGCACCAATCCTCAAGAGACAGACTTGTCTGGAGATGAGGACTCCGCATTGTGCCATGCACAGTACAACAACATTGTGCTCTTGCTTGTCCACAAGGAACGTATACCGTGCGGCGGAGAGGTAGGCTCTGGTCGTGCCAGGGCGTATCAACAACCTCACACTATACTCATGGTTTTCCACAGGCCGTCCGTCATGTAGTGTAGGCTTTCGACACAGTGCCCCTTGTTGATGCTCCGTATCTCATCAGTCGACATCATGGTCTTCCCAATGGCAATGGGATGCTCTTTCCCCTCTGCAAAAATGGCTACTGGTCGCCCTGTGGCCACCTGCACACATGGAAGATTCACAAATCAAAGCTCCCAGCGTTCTGCCAGACACTGAGAAATTTGTTTCAGATGCCTGGAAATGCACAGTTTTTGAGACAAGAATGGAGGTCGAGACCCATTCTGATGAGCACTGAATGCTGCTGGCTGCCCTGTGGCCATCTGCATGCATGGTTTCAAGAGTGTCAGCTCATCGTCCGACTGTGCCAATTGCAGCTCGAAATGCTCGAAACCCATGATAAGCTCTGGAGGCAAGGGAAGAAGCGGTCACGGCTGCCTGATGTAACGCTCGTTCATTCAAACTTCATCACAAGAGACAATCCTGAACTATATAGACCCCTTTGGATAGAAATGGGGGTTGAAGCCCATTGTCGCGGACCACTGTGCGGGTGCTTGGCAGAAAGGGAGTTCGGCGTAAGCTTCGCTACCGGCCTGCTGAATTCAGAGGATTTGGATTAAAAGTCCAATGCAAAGAGAATTGCATTTAAGCAAGCAATTTAAAACCCCCAAAAGTCTGTGTCATGCGTTGCTCCGGATGCCTGAAAACTCAGAAGAAGTGACATGAGTTTGCCATGAGTGTTCGAGCACTCGCTTAGGAAGGTTTGAGGCTCTTGGCCCGACCAAACGGGCGACAGACGTGATGTCTTCATGACACCACCTGTGACGAACGAGCAGATTGGAGAAACATGGAGGGCCTGCTTTAAAGCTCCTGATGGAGACCTTGGAGGGACACCCTCCATGCTTAGAGGAATGCAGTTCAGCAATTCCAAGAACTACTTGGCATTTCACTTTATTGCGTGGCAACCACGTCCACAACACCCATGAGAACCACAAGTGGCAGTGGCTTCAATGATAGGCAATAGCTCAAGCTTTATGGTGGAGTGCTTCACAGCACAGTACCATGTTGCTCATGATGGTGCAACGCTTTGTGGTATTACGAGTGTGAACATTCCCAGTATCATGTCTGGTATGGTTATGTGCGGAAAAGGCGAGGGCGGCTGATGGATACATGTTCTTTGATCATTAGCTTCAGCGATCGACGCGAGTTGTTCAATGGCAGGCACACCTCATTATGAATGGTTGCCCCTGGAGAGGTCAGGCCGGGACACATGATATTGGCACCTGAAAGGACGAACTTTATGGCGCCCGTATCCACTCGGAACTTGTCCATTATATCAGGGTATCTGTGTAGGAGCCTGAGTGTGGGGCACCACGGGCCGTCCCTTGTCGTGAAGAACAAAGGCTCCCCATGGATAGTAACCATCTGAATGTGTCCGTGGCTGCATGCGGCTCAGCTCGAGTAAAATACAACTTTGCACAACCAAGCAAGATGATGGCATGTTCAAGCAATCACTTTGCGCAGGATCAAAACCCATCACTAGACGTTGGAGACGAGTCGCATGGCAACCAAAGTAAACCCTGACATGAACGCAACGCCCCGCCAACCTGCAATAACTAGCTTGGATGGACGTAGCATGCATCACCGCATGAATCAAGAGAATTTTCGTGTATGTTACTGATATAAAGCAGCTGGTGGTTCACGGCACAGCGGAGACACGTCTGAGCAACCAGCGAAACTCAGCCACTGGCCAACAGTCCCACGCATCGTGTGATTCCCGAATGAATGCGATCAGTTAAGCAAGCATACAGACAGCCACACGCACCATGGCTCATAGCACCTACACAAATAACACGCACCATTTTGCCATCTGTAGCGTCTCTTTCTTCGGGATGAGGACGTCAATCAGCCCCGTTTTTTCCAGGTAAGGGTATGTCTCGCACAAAGATGCTGCAAGCACTCAACCAATATCAGATCTTGGTGAGAAAACAGCGAGGTGGCTCTGTCGACCTCCACTCTGAGCGTACCGCGTACTCCACGTGCTACTGATTGCTTCGCAGGGCCAACGGACGAGACCTCGTCCTTGTTAAACCTTTTGAAAAGCATAGCAAGCTACCAGCGGCAAAGTAGAAAGTCACCTCCGGAGTCGGACAGCATGAGTGTCTCTAGGAACGGGCACACGTTTATGGGGATATGCAGTGCACTTTGCTTCTTCAATAATTGAAGTGGTTTCTTCTGTT
>NW_028323423.1:0-50284 GCF_984573655.1 Nuphar pumila | reverse complement strand
CTGCGTCCGTAGGGTCCCCCCTGCGCTGCTGTGGCTACTTTTGCCACAGCCACGCAACAAATATGCAGCCATCCGCCCTTCACTGCTGTCATTGGTGCAGTGGCACAGAATGTTCCTCGTTGTCACATGACAGCTGCGTACTAAGAATACCCTATGCTCCGCTCGCGAAATGTGCACCTGCCGCTGCATGGGCTTAACGTTTAGTCTGATTGGCTTGCCTACAAAATATACATGCATTTCCCGGTGTCAAACCGGGCCTGCCCCTTGCGTGCATGGGTCATACCAAATCAGCCACTGCGTGGCACAGATTGTCCCAAAAAAGGTCCCTACCAAGTTGCGATTGTAGATGTGATGGTGAAGCCGTCAGCAGCTTGCAAGCAAACACTCATGGCTTCACATATTCGTCGCTGGTTAGCCACAAACCCGAATCATACTCATATGTGTTCCAGTGAATGACGCCCCCGGACCACAGTTTCGCTCTAGTCATACAGAGATAGTCTTCCGAAGGTGGGTGAGGATGGTGGCGCCCAGAGTGCAGTACCTTTCGCAATACTCTTTGCTGCATGACCCGTCTGATTCAGCTTGGGTGTAGGCCTCGTTCTTGGACTTGAGAAAGTCTAAAAAATTGAGCGTTCGATGTGTAATTGTAGCGATGTTATTGTTGAAGCCGAACGCATTGTTTCATGGCTCAACAGATGGGCTTATAATGACTGTCCATGCGTGGTTCAGTCAGTGATACAAAATGCTTAAAGATTGCGTGCATTACACCTGACGCCCAACCGCTGCAGTGTATGATTGATGCTGATAGTTGCTGGTTGTTGGGACTTATCAACCCTGCAGACCTGTGTGCCATGTGAGGCAATTTTCTGGGCTGCGCCATCCGCGCCATACTTTCCACTTGGGGTTTGCAGGATACTGGCTGCACTAGGGTACATGGGATACAGTCGCATCGTACTGTTTCGGCCATTGTATTGCCAGGACACCGGATTGCTGCACATCAAACTGGGGCGCTATCGGCGCCAAATCACCATCAAAGCACTATCTTCAGAAACTGGTCTGTCATGCTGCGTCGTCGAATCGACAGTTGCAATGGCCCTGCGAGAGACGTTCAGCGCATCGCACCCTCAAAGTGACATCCAAGACATTTTCCTTTGTCTAAATGCCGTTTTTGCCTCCACATTCGCTGATTTGTGTGTCAAACGCAGGCTAGCGTTTTCTCTGTCTCCTGCAAATTTCCTCGGGTGTGTGTGCACTGCCAGCCTTGCCAACATGACAAAATTTGTTGGTGAAGCCATCGGTGATAGAGATGGTAGACCTTCTTCGTCTATTTCAGCTAAGGAACGCAGGAAGAACATGGAGCGGTTCCTTCAGACAGGGGTGCATGCACAGATAGAACATGCAAAGCGAGAGCTTGACGGGACTGTTCTGCCGCCTCTTCCGCCGACTGATATCAATCGCCCTCATGTATTCCTAGATTTGAGTCATGGCAGCCGGGAGCTGGGACGAATTGTCATCGAGCTGTTCGAAGACATATGCCCAGTGGCTGCACAGGCGTTTAGGAACAGGTGCCTTGAGGTACGTGGCTACGTATCACTTACTTATTTGCGGCGTGCGCAGCGGGCAGGTTTTACTTCGAAAGCCACGTGCATAGGATTCTGAGAGGGCGCTGTTTGCAGGGCCACCACACCCTGAAGGGCACTTTCATCCACAAAATTCAGCCACACTTCGCAGCCTACGGAGGGCGGAGCGCCACCAATAGAGACAACCCCTTGCTCGCCGTCAATAGAAGCAATAGGCTACAACACGTGGACCCTGGAGTAGTATCCATGTCACACGACGGGAAGGAATTTGCTGTCACTCTAGGCCGTGCACTGCAGCTAAACAGCAGTCATCAAGTTATAGGAAGAGTCAGCAAGGGATTGGACATGCTTGAAGCACTTAAAAATGTTCAAACCGACGTGGACCTTCAGCCCAGTAGGTCTGTACAAGTCACGCAGTGTGGCTCAACTGACCACAAGGGGACCTTTGAAACGTTGTCTGCAGCCAATAACACGCCCCAGACTGCGACAGAGGCTGTGAAGACGTTGGAGGGAGAGCTATCGGGGGTGCGTGCTAGTTTGGTTGATGCTTTGCAGCAAGGCCTGAACAAGAGAAAGGGTGGACCCGTGAACTTGCTGCCCCAAAAGCGGAAGCAAGGCGGAATGCTTGCATTACCAGACGATGTGAGTGATGATGATGATAGTAGCGAAGATTGATAGCCTTGTAAATGTAGTACCTGTGCCATGTATGTGGTTGAGATTCCGTGCTCCGCACTCAACCGACTCAATTTGTTGAGTACTAAAAGACAAAGCCTTTATGACAAGGCCTTAGCCTAGGAACGTCTCTCTGTGCTCAACCCAGTATCTGCAAGGGCCTGACCAACCTAAAGGACTCTGTTATTGCAGCCTGCACTGACAAGCACTGCTGGGTGGTGACATAGGCACAGGTGATCTTGAGTCATATCTGGGGCTTGCTGGTTGGATGGTGAAATCGTCTATGTGCCAATGCCTTCGTCCACGTTTGCTGTCTGCTCATTGCTTGTACTGTACGTGTCTGCATGCATAGACCTGAGGCGGTTCTGTGGCAATACTTCACACAAGTGTACTCCAAACATAGAGTCAGGCTCAAGCGTGAATGCCATTGCTGAAGGGCCTTGTGGAGCGTTGTCACTCTGTCAAGATAAGGGATTAAACCAGGACCTATCTTAGGTGACAAAGCTTTGGTTGCTTGGCCCAAGGCCCGGTTGCCCGGGTTTGCTAATCCTGAATGGTCTCAACCCGCGGCAGCTTTAGGTATATGTATTTGAATCCTGTTTCGACGAACGTGAAGGGGCCGAACAACGTCATTGCACATGCCCGATAGCCATGGCCATCACAAGGGCTCACGCAATTGGGCAGCGCAAGCCGTGAACTCGCTTTGCTGGACTCTCTGGTCTCTAGTATATGTTTGGAGTTCAACAATATTAGACTGTCATGAGGGAGGTACTTTTGAGGTTAGTCGACGAACCCATGACCATTGCTCTACCCATTTCCGTTCAGCATCGTTAATAAGCGCTTAAAGCACCCCATCACCATACCGAGTTCGGCCAAGCTCCTGTGAGGATCGCGGAACCCAGCTGCCAGGTTCTATTTTACAATGTGCAGAGGACAAAATCCCTCTCGATACAGTACAAATTTGACCACCTTCGGGATGCAGACATGGCCTCGAACTCATCGCTCCCGTCCTCGTCACCTATTGTCATCACGCCTCGTCGCCTCATCCGCTGCGAAATTGTTAACGATCGAAGGTCCCGTGGGCATGTATGAATTGGGTACTCAATATTGAAACATGGAACCAAGTGCATTGGTGATCAAAGCGTGCCCGCGTGCACCGAATACCAGTATGTCCGTTCCACTATTTACAGATAGAGACGGGAAATGCCCTGTCATTCCCGACCATACGCTGGGAGCTGTTGGTCGCGCAACCGCGGTGTCTGGCACTAAAAGATGTTGTCTTCTGTTTATGTGCCTGTGTCAAGGTATCTTATCGCGTGCCATATTGTCATCGCCCGCAGAGCAACTTAGGCAAGCGCAGTGGTGCAGTCAGAGGGAGGTTTTGCACGCCACACAGAATTTCTACCCGTATTAATTTTCGCATATTGACGATGCTGACCTCCGCATAGTACCTTCCGACGGCCGGTGCAAGATGTTTACCATGGCGCGTCGTAACGGCCTTTTATCGATATGCGCGTCATTACTCGTGGGTGCGAACCACTTACTGCAACCCACAAATGGTGTTCATGATTTTCGTCCGTGAGATGGTGGGCGTCGGAAGGGTGTGTAAGGATACTGGTAGGGATACGCACAGCCAGACCTTGTTGTATGGGTTAGGGTGTATCACGGTATTTGAAACCATCAGCAACTTGACGAAAGCCATATAATAAGGAAGGCGCACCAGTTCGTGCATTGGGTGCGATCCCTGTGGCGTTAGGATTATCTCAAGTTGAAAGAACAACAGATGACGCATTGTGACCATCGTACGGTACACAACCGTTCGGCCTACGGTCTAGGTGTTGAGTTGGTTCCATATGATGCGTACAGAATAAACCTAAGCAAGCCAAAATGATTACGGTTGGATTCTGTTGTTTGTGCGCTTGAAGTGATCCCACCGGAGCATGTCGGAACCGTCATCTTGACACACCGAGGCGGTTGTCTATCTGCTTAGGATGATTGGTTTTTAAAGGCCCTTGCGGGAACTCGCTGACGTACCGTTTCCATTGGAACATGACATGCCCTCAAGGCTATGCGATCTGTCCGTCTTCGAAGGTGCTACTTGGAGACACAGACGAGGTGACAACCGGGGCGACGGTTTGCAGCCTACGTATCTGCCCGAGATAGGTCACGTCTTGGACTTGCTACACGCGTGTGAGTGCTCTGGGGTGGGGCAAGATCCTTGTCAGGGGCATTGACGGCAATCCGTCCCTTTCACTTCTTGCCTTGTGTGCAGCAATTCTTCAATGCATGGGTGGAGCCCGAGGCCGCACCCTACAGCAGTCCACGCCCGCACCTTACGAACCTGCCGCAAAGATCGCTCTTTTGGATAGTCCATATTATCTGCCTGGCATCACCAACCAATCAGAGACTGTTGCCGCGATTCCTGGCGTTAGTGAGGCCAAGGCTTACCGCATAATGGGTGCGCCTGAGGGTCCAAAAGGATCGTCAAGTTTTGCGCTGACGTTTGAAAACGCTTACAAAGCGTGTCAGGACGTCGGCTTGGGCATGGCAGCGCTTCTCGACGATTCGCACAAAGCAGCAGCCGACCGGCTTATTCAGCATTCGCTCTACGTCAACCCTGACAGTACGCGTCCACAGATTCGAACCATTGATGCACATCGCCATTCATGCACAGCACTCCTGCACAAGTCGGCGCATGGGTTGCATCGAATGAATGCACATCGACATCAGAGTATGCCTGGCTGCATCCGAATGCGCAATGGTGGTGCACGGGCCAACCTTTGCCCGGTGCGGAAAATCGCGCCTCCACGTCTGAGGCATGCCAGGATGTCACGTGCTGAAGCTGCGATCGTGCACATGCTGATACGATGCTGATTTCTTTCGCGTATGCTGTTCCCAAGTAGTTTTTGAGTTGCCAATGGAATTGTGGATGCGGTTGCGTTTAAAAAGTATGCATCATCATGCAGACGCCAATACTTCAAAGGGGCTGCTGCTCGGGCTTCGTGTGGGCCGCAGGCTATCGAGTAGATCTCTCTGACGACAAGTGCGTCGGCGAATTTCCCTATTTCACCATCCCACCAAACAAAACGGTGGGAGTGGAATCCTCCTACCTGGGCTGCGGCAAGGACCCGGTCAAAGACTGGGTCTGGCGTGTCACGGACTCCAGCTCCCAGGTGCACAACATTTCCTGGTCTCAGATGGGCAACCCAGCATCACACTGGTTCACCGATGCTGCCGTGGGGGATACGAGTGGAGACCCGCAGCCAACGGGCTGGAATGGTGCATTCAGTCTGCAACCCTGGCCGGATGGCGGCTCGTATGAGAACTGCACCGCACTCAAGTTCTTTGCGGTGGGCGACACCGAGAATACCGAGAAAACTGCAATGAAGCCCGAAGCGTATGGAGTCTCTTGGTACAACGACTTTGGCTGTGAGGCGCCGCTTGCACGATGGGTACGCCCATGCTTTGTTTGGTTTGAATGTGATTTGAATAGCATCGCTGTCGTCCATCTGTGCTGTGATGCCTGGAGCCGCCCGACTGCAGCACTTCAGGAGCCCTTTATCGCCATGGTGAATGCATATGCTGGTCGAGAATGGCCAAACCCCGAAACGCTTTTTTCAACGCTTTTTTTACGCTTTGTTTGACAGCTCGGCCTTCGGCACGCATCCAGTCATCGCAAGATCCGTGCTCGTTTGCATGTCGGCACGTCACATAAGTCGGAACTGCCAAGAGGGGGCGCAGTCGGTGCAAGGTGTGCTCGCACTCAACACATGCGGTTTACGTGTACACGAGAAAGCATCCCACACAGTTTGCTGCAGCATGCTGTACCCCTCAGAGTACTCACGCTGATGTTCAACAGCTTTTGGCAACATTTGAATTCCAAGCTTGTGGAAAATTGTGTTATTCTACTTCCTTTTGTACCTGTATGGTATATCCAGAAGTAAGACATTGCGCTGGACCATTGCTTTTCTAAGATCTGGACTCACAAACAGTTTTAACCATTTTCGACGATGTGGCAACGTGGTGGTCATACGGTATTTGGTATGGCGTTGTCTTCCCCGGCTTCTGACATGTCCGTGGCTCACTTTTGCAGTTGTGCGAGTTCGTGGACGACAAGCAAGGTGTGACGAAGCAGATGAGCGACAAGGCCTCGAACGTGCAGGGCCCGGTGCTGGCCACCTCGATTTTCTCCATCCCTGGAGTGACGGACGTTGTGCAGCCATCTGGTATTGGCTCCCAGGTGTACCGTGTGTTGGGAATCACCCCTGACAAGGCTGGACTCGTGAAAGGCACCACTGGCGCCGGAGCGGGTGGGAAGGTGACCTGGACAGATGCGCAATCGGTGCGTTGCGAACCTTGAAGCGGGTTTTTTATTGTGCGAAGCTTAAGAGGCGCCTTATTAGGCTTGCGTAGTCCGGGGTGGCCATTGTTTCATCGATGATGGCATGGAAACCAATCAGCTGTGATTTTGCAAGTCGAGCCTCGATTGCTGGGTCGTTTCTCAAGTAGTACCTGGAGTTGCCAACTGGAGTTGCCAATGTTCATTTGGATGCGGCTGTCTTGTGAAACGGTACATCATTACATCACACAGATAAGCAAGCAGTCGGCTCAGACTGAAACCAGATGTTCGCGTTTGAAACAGTACAGCCCGTTGAATTTCAGCGGCCGGGACAGGCAAGCCTGTTTTTGAGCACGCCTCCGATACATCATTATCATTAGTGCTTCGCCAGAATGGCTCTGCACCCCCATTTTTGTCCCAAACATTCATGCATTTTCCGGCATCTGGACCTGAAAATTGACCGTGTTCTGGCAAAGCTCTGATCATCATCAATTTTCTGTTCGCAAATGCTCGGCATGTGCAGTTGCACAACATCTTCCATCGCACTCGCGCCAGTGAGCTGAACCACGAAAGAGTAGACACCCAAGCTGATGCAGCTTTACATAGTGCACCTTTTAGGTGTTGTGTGTGAACCTTGGTTCAGGTCCCGACCAAGGCGACTGGGCTTCGGGTTGCCACTCGTTGAACTACGCTGGAAGTGCGCTGCAGGTTTGTCAATATGCTGGCGGCACTGGCCTGGCGACCTTTGAAACCGGAGCATCCCAGAGCGCAGCGCGCAATCAGCTGGTCGACCGCGTGGCAAGTAAGCTGCCTGATTCCCCCATCTGGTTAGGAGCCGCCTACCTGCAGCCCACCGCGGCCAACATCAGCCAGCCATCCGCCTGGCGGTGGTTCAGTGCCTACAATTCAAGCAATATCAACTCTTCCGCAACCATCGGCGCAACGGGCGCTCATTGGCAATGGAACTTTGGGTTTCCTTCTGATGACTCAGCACACGTGGGCCGTGCTGACGGAGAGCCGCTCAAGGGCGGGGAGCCGTCAAGCTGCATGGTTGCCGCCCGAAATGGAGACAGGAATCAATGGGAAAACCGGCAGTGTGACGCCCCAGACGTCTCGTTGTTTGTACGTGCCCCTTATGCGCTGTGTGCTATGTGCTCGAGGGTGGCCTTGCAGGCCTCTTTTCTGATAGCTGCACCGTCAATCGCTTCCTTCTCGTAACATCCTGTTCTCTGAGGTATATCTTTCAAGCTGAAATGGTGAAACGCGGGAGCATAGGTTCCTGACGTGTAGGGTTTCTGGAGACGAAGCACCGTGCGCATTCTATGGCCATGAGGTTATGCCGTTGTGGCAGCCACATGATTGGGACGTGATTTTGTGGGTGCAAGGTGGCCAATATGGGATTTTATGGGTGGCAGGTGGTCAATGGCATAGCTAGGCTTTGTCCGATGAGTGACATTGGCGCCGATCTATCGACAAAACGCTACCAGACACACTCCACCACACCCACATTCGTATCCCACAGACAGCCTGTGCTGTAGTGTTCTGGATGTCCATGTAAAACAGGCATTACATGGAACAACACCAAAGCACAGGCTGACACGCCATTGTCACATAAATATATCGGTCTTGGTGTTGATTGTCACATGGACAGGATCAACACCACAGCACAGGCTACCACAACCGCCTTGTTCGTGCCGATTCTGCGTGCAAATCGACGACTAAGCAAATTCGCTGCTGGGTCGAGTGATTGCTTCGCCAGAGTGGGTTGCGAACCCATCTCTACCGCAGATAGTCATATGTATTTTCAGAGATATGCAACAACCAAGCAAACTGCTTGGTGAAGCACTGGCCGAGTGAGCATTTGCTGGTGCAGATGTGCGCGTTCCCGAACAGCACAGCGGGCAATGAGACGATCGCCTCGGACGACACAGACGGGGAGAGCGACACTAATGTGGGTGCAATCGTGGGGGGCGTTCTTGGCGCGTTGGCTGCTGTGGCCATCTGCTTAGCCGTGGCCGCGTTTTTCCTGCTGCGTCGACGGAAGCAGCGGCGGAGGCCGAAGAAGCTGCCAAGGTGGCAGCGAAACTGGAGGAGGACAAGTTTGGCAAGTTCCCTAGCACTCGCGCGTTTGGTAAGAGCACCCGAGCACCTATATCTACTGATCGGCAATCTGTGCATGGTGTATGGGACAACATAGCGATCGTCTACTTTCCTTTCTCATCGGCGCAGACCAGATGGCTGTCAGCGCAGCAACATCAGCAACTGCTTTATATCAATTAGCGGTGTTCAATATTGCAAGTGGCATGTAAGCACCACGCATGCCAGGCAGCATAGTTGTTAAGAACGTAATCCGTATTCGGAATACGTCTGGTCCGGAATACGTCTGGAATACGTTTCGGCTGGCAGGGAAATACGGCATATTTAAACTTATGGGTCTTGCCGCGAAGCGGCGAACGCTGGGACGGCCTAACCGGTCCCAGCAAGGCCCAACTGAGCATCTGGTCCGTACAGCAATGCTGTAACAGCATTTAAAAGTCCATGGTCTGCTATTACAACATATAAGCGTGCGCTTTCATTCATGCAGTACGCATGTCGCTTCGATGAACGGAATGGCATTTGCGTGGAAGAACCGAGCAAACGCATTGTCAGCAGCCACGACGTCATTTCGCGATACTGTGAGAAGGGTGGTTTGCTTTTTGCTGTGCTAGGCGCTGGTGTATCAAACAGTGCTTTCACATCTTCTGGGACCGCTGTGCAAGTGCTGATACCCTATAGCAGGCTATGTCTGTGATGCTTAACATGTCAGCTGGCATATTTCATATTTGTTTGGGTATATTTTTTCAGGGTAAATCGGATACGGCACGTATTCCCCGTACGTTTGGGCGGAATATGCGTCGCAGGAATACAGCAAATAGTGGCAACGCGTATTCCTTACAACTATGCCAGGCAGCGCATGGTGAACACGAGCTGCTATGCATCAAAACCTCACAGGTATTTTCAGCCCCGTGTACATCATGTTGCCGAAACCGTGGGTAGTGATACTCGAAGTCGGTGCTGCCAGCGCTGAATCCCGCTCACTGAACCAGTTGGCCATATGCTACAGCGTTTTGCCTTGTTGACACATCATGCCCAACACATGGGCATGTATCGCGTCCAAAGCTAACGATGATGTCTGGTTGCAGGAGGCGACTACACCCAAAACTTCACACACCATGAGACCGTCGACCCTGACTGCTGGCAGAAGGGCGCTCAGCACAAGACGTTCACCTCAACGTACGGAGGCACGGACTTCATGCGAACGGAGGACACCATGAACGCCAAATCTACACTAGCCAACACCAGCAACCCGTCAAACGCATCTACCGGCAACCCGCAGGCCATCAAGGGCCGCACGCATGCCATCATCGACGCGTTTGCGAACAAAAAGGTCAAATTCCATGAGCAGTACAGGTGTGGACCCCTCATGCCGTCCTCTTTGGTGCCACTTCTCAGCATGCGTGGGTTGCGTTGTTATATGTCTAATTCGTCGACGGTGACACTGCAAACAAGATGTTTCGCGATGAAGTGCGGTGCTGAGCGAGGCGCGTTGTGAGCAGGTTGTTGCCAGGGCCGAGCAACCGGCGAGAAGGAGGGCAGGGCGTGGTCGTGTTTGCCACGAGCAAGTACAACGCGGACCAGTGGGCCATCAAGTTCTTTGCTTCGCATCGACACTTCCTGGAGGAGCGCGCTATGTACGAGGACCCGGTTCTTGCACACGTCCTTCCCGAGGTCTGTCCCTCCGCAAAGCGCTCTGATGTTTGCAAGATGTGTGGGGTTCTGTCAACGTCGGTATAGGGAGTGCTGTTAAAAGAAGCACACCTGCCCGCACCCGCCCTGCAAGGCTCTATTTTGTGCGTGGATGAATGGTTTATTCTGAAGGTTACAGCACTTGGTGGTACTCAAGTGTGTGCTGTGTTGTGCAGCTGCGAGACATCGTGGACACCACGGAGCAGCCGATGATGTCGCCCCAAGGCTACCCTGTGCCACCATTTGTGATCATGGGCCAGGGGCAACCGTTCGACGAGTGGGTGGCCTCCATCTCCCCAGACTTCCCCCTGGCCTTGCAGGTGCGCGACAGGATGTTCAAGCGTTGTCGTACCGTAGCCAACCGTTAAGAAGTTGTCGACTTGCTTTTGGAGCGGTCAATGCCCATGAGGTAGTGTAGTACACAGATACAGGATCAGGCCAAACATGATTCAGGTGATGGGGAAGTGTGTTTTGTTTTCACAACATTGCAGCATCCACATGGATATTGGCAACTTCAAGCACTGCGCAGCACTGCTGGTGTTGTGTAGGGATGACCTAGACTGCTCTTCAAGAGCCCTTTGAGATTCCAACGCCCCAACTTCAGACGCCGGCTGGTACGATTGCGGCACTTGTTACGCTATCGTATTTGCCACATGAACAGCTATCTGCTCATGCCGTGTTGGTATCACTGCATCAGGAAATGTATAGCAGTTGCCAGTTGGGAAACCTAGCCATAGCATGGTATGCACTCTCACAGGCAGGCAAGCAGCACAGCGCAACCTACAACGCACAACACACTCAATTTGCCGACCAACATGCAGGTTCTGTTGCACGTGGCGAAAAAACTGCAACAGATCCACTCGCACGGCTTCGCACACCGCGACGTCAAGCCCAGCAATGTCATTCTGGACAGCCGCACCAAGCAGTGGGTGCTCATCGACTTTGCGTCAGCAGCGCCCATCGGCAGCATAGCCTCGCTCTCCTACTCCCTCCGCTACGCCCCGCCGGAGCTCGCTGAAGCCCTCGAGGCGCAGCAGAATCGCGCCCTTGTGTCCGGCGCCGGCGACGTCTGGGCCCTCGGCATCATGGCATGGACGCTGCTCACCGGAATCTCGCCCTACGAGAGCTATACCGAGATCATGGACAAGCTGATGGGCCGCAGCAAGTTCCCCTGGGAGACCCCGGCGGCCCTGTGTCGCGAAACGCGCCTCAAGCTTGGTATCCTTGCACCCTCGGTGTTCTCCATGCTCCGCCGCGACCCTGCAGAGCGCGCGACCATCGATGACCTTCTTGCGACGTGGTCTGCGCTCTTCCATGGCACTGGCAACGACACGCTTGATGTGTTTGACACTGATGCGGAGGATGAGCGCGACACAGCTGTCCCCACCGCGGCGCTGTCTGTGAGCAACTCGCCCACTCACGCCAGCCCGGAAACCCCCATGGTCCCCACCCCCCTGGGCAGCAGCGCGGTCGAGAGCCCGGAGCCCCCTGCTGACGCACCGAATAGTGGCAGTTCACCGCTGCCAGTCGCGGAGGTGCCCCCGGCCGCCCCCTCCGCCGCCGTGACCGTCAGCCCGCCCGTGGGCGCCCCTGCAGAAATGCCCGCAACCACCTCGCCTGCTACAGTGGCCGTGAGCTCCCCCGCGGGCGCCCCTGCAGAGACCCCAGCGACCACCTCCCCTGCTGCAGTTGCCGTGAGCGCCCCTGCAGAGACCCCCGCGGCTATCCCCCAGGCTGCCGTAGCAGTCAGCGCCCCCATGGACCCCTCTGCGGTGACTGCTGCACTGTCGGGCAAAGCGACAGCGGTCGCCCCCGCCGCTGACGCCCCTTCGCCTGCGCCGGAGCCCGGGCCGACATCAGGGTTCCTTGCGCCGCTTCCTCCCACTGATAGCCCCGAGCCCACAGGAAGCAACGCTGCGACCACCTCTGCAGTGGCGCCATAGCTGTGCGATCCGCTCTGCAACAGCTGGAAGAAGGCGGCCTTGCAACGGCGCCTTCTGCTGCTTGTATGTGTACTACCGTTGCGGTCTCCAACGAACCCTGTACTTACATCTATCTTCCCATGTGATTCTCGATCAGCATGTCTTTGCATGGGTCGTGGCCCATCTTCGAGCGCATGCCACCACATGCGCTCCCCATTGTGCAATGCACAACATATTGGCGATTCGCCGTGATCCTCCGTCACCTCTTGACTTTCTTGGAATTTTGTGTGGGTACGTCAAGTGACATTTCATGGGCTCTTTCGTTTCCTAGCCACCCTGCTCACCCTGCTGCGACAAGGAACAAGAGCCGTGCTCCATTGTTCGTGATTCGGCTAGAGCACACTACCTTGTGTGACTCGACGCTTTCCTTATTCCTGGTTACAACTGAACGGGTTGCTCTGAACAGGGAATAGCCAGTATAGAGATACAGTTCTCTAACGCGTGTCGTCGACATGGGATTTTGTGTTGGCAAACGTAACCAGAGTGGCTCAGGCTCACTCGCCTGAGCATACGAGTCGCAAGAAGCCTGTCCTTCCTCGGCATTCCTATGTTTGCGTCTTCAGGGTTTATTGCATGCCATGTTTTCTGGTCCCGCCAGAATGAAATCCCTTGCAGCTCTCATATACATTTGTTTTTGTCTGACTCAGGCAGTGCGAAGAGGACTCTTATTCTACAACGGTCGTTGTTGTGGTTCTTGTCTTGGTAACTTGTCCAGTGTGTCTATCTGTTGGGGTGAGTTTCATCATCTTGATTTTGCTGGCTGTGTCTCTGTATCAAACAGCACTTTGCATAAAATGGGAACGCACATCCTCGAGATGGCGTTTATCAACGGGCCTGCCGTCTCGCAATGAGTGTGCAGCTGCCTGTGTCACCGGACATGGTTTCTACCAAGGCTGCTCATGAAAATAGGAATCTTTCGATTTCGCAGCGTTGCGTGATAATCTCCGCGCAAAGAGACAGATTTGTGTCAAGTAACTTGAGGCGTGCATGTTTTGCCTGTGCACGTCCAGGCATATAGAGTTCAACTCCACTTGCGATTTTCTGAACCCACTATTCGTGGGTGGCCAGAGTAACCACTTGACCTAGGTGAAGCACCGTGCCTAGATACATAGCGCATGCATTTCACAACTATGTATGTGAGACAGACAGCTCCCGCTTTCTGTAGTGGGCTAAGTTCCTCTTACGCATTGTGACAAGTGTGACCTTTGGTCTTCGTACATTTCCGTCTGTGCTGTATTCAAACATATTGATGTGTGACCTGCCCTGAAAACTTGAATGTCTGTGTTTGTGGATGGCTCTCAGCCTACGGCACTCACGAGGTGCAATGTTCACCGTGCCCAAGCCAGTGATAGTCAGGCATTTGCTTTGTCGCGTGATGAACTCCGTCTGTGCTGACAGCTGTTTGTGTTTGTATTCAAGGATCATGTTGAGCGCAGTGATGGTTACATGCGTCTGTTGAAGGGAGGAGTCATGGCAGAGAGATGCCGAAAGCAGGCTTTCTACCATGTAAGTTCCGACATCAGATCTGTACCAGCCATTCTCAAGTCCAAGTCCACGTTCATTTACTTCGGAAAACAGTGCTTCACCTCGATTGTTGCAGGGCTCCCACACGTGCAGTACACGATCCTGCGACTGTGTGGAGATGTCATGCTGCGGATTGCACTCGACGATCACTGCCTTGAGCATGAGCCAACGCGCAGATGTGCTGGATACCGCAGATGTGTGTGGTAGGTCAAGCTTGCACGGAGGGCAGTGTGATGGTTGCACGGCACCAGACCTAGGTGCAATGCATTTACCACCACACCGCTACCCCAACGGCTCCAATGATATAGAATACCCGAAAAGAACGGCGCCTGTAACGGCAGGATGCGATAACTAGAACTGATCAAAGTGGAAGACCTCAAAGCTGCGCCTTCCGCCATCACACGAGAAGACGTTTCCAAGGACGGATTTTTATCGACGCATTGCTGAAAGCAGCCTCCGCCTGGGGAAGCTGGACTCGATACTGTCCCATTAAGCATCGACTGTGTGTACCAGTAGGTACTGTGGGTGTAGTTACGTGCGGTGTCGAGGCACCGACCGAGGTGCTCAAACTCAATGAAGAGGCTGTGCTTCCCGTACATGAATGCCCAAACACTGCCGTTCTTTCTGAATCTGTTTGCATGATGTGGTGCTTGATGCCCAGCCTGAGCCGTAGCGTTCCACCCGTGTAGGTAAGCAATTTTCTTGTTTTGCTTTCGTTCAAACGACGCCTGCCCATCCAAACCTTTAGCTGAAGTTCTAAGAAGAGTCATGCCCTTTCTCGTCAGTGGTATCGCGGCAACATTATTTTTCGCAGCATGTGTATATCATGCGCTTGCCTGTGTTACGTACCGGCTTCTTGCTCTTGGTTATTGCCACATCCAGAATTTGGCGGCAACAGTGGCGGGGAGAACTTCCCAGCTTCCCGGAGCACTATACCCTCTGTCCAAACCGTGAAGCATGGACCAGAACCCAGCCAGAGATGGCGGAAGACTATCACACAAGAAGTGTGAAAGTAACCGTGTCAATGTGTGTGTGCATATTCGGGGGGCAGTCCTGAAGGCATGACCAACCAAATGATTAGCTTACGATGTCAAGACGATGGTGTTTCATACCTGTTCCATTTAATTTCTAGCTGGAAGGGTCCGTTCATCCCGTACCGTGTCTAACCATCTGTAGTGCCCTTCTTTGCCAAAATTTACAAGAGGTAGGGGTGCGCATGCGTCATCCGTGGGTGCGCTTCGCGCTTGAGCTTTACACTCGAGTCGGAAACGAGCGGATCCAGGTTCTTGTGCATATATCCGCGTGTTCACAAGCGTCACTTTACGCAGTGTAGGCCTGACTGGCCGCAACGCACGGCATTCTATGGGCATTGCTCAGCCGTCTATCTATGTGCAAGCTGGCGCCAGAAAAATGCCATGTGCCCCGTCCTGGTGTTTCAAAGCAAAGTACAACGTGGACTGGCATTGTTACATATATGCTTCAGTATATTCGCGTGTGCAGGCAACACCGTTTAGCCACAATGAGCACCTTGCAACTTGGTCATTCGAGGTGTTGGGTGCGCTTGAAGACTTCGCGTGCGACCCGTTGGAACGCTTCCTCTGCGCACTCTATTTTACATGCATGTTGAGCTATGCCTCCACGGATACGTTTGGTGCATGCATGTACAATGCCTCAAACCCGAGGAGCCTTCGCAAACCTATGGACGTCGGACTGAGTTTGAGACTTTGTTTTTTGCTATTGAAGCTTTGGAAAATGTGCTCCAGCGGAGACCGACGACAAGTTGACCCCATGCAGTGAACAACACAGCTGATGGGGAAGGCAGCTTGTCAAAACCACCCAGAGCTTGAGAAGCACTGCCAACTTCGCAAGAAATGTGTGTGTGTTGCCAGTCATGACGTGAAAGTAGGCGCTGAACCTCTCTCGCCAGAAAATAACCCAAAACCACATCCAGAGTGGTATCACAAGGGACGAGCTGACAGTCTCATCCGACTGGCAACATTACAGCAGATGCCAGCTTGTTAGACGCCCTGCCAAGCGAAGTGCACGTTCTGTCACACCACCTCCAAGGCGAGCGCTTGGTTGCAGGAGATGCTATGATTGTCAATGTGGTGCAGAGCTACAAATTCTCTTCATAAATTACGTCCCTGGCTGAAGCACAAGCAGGGCACCATTTCCTAGTCCCTGCCACAAATGGTGATGTCTCACAGCTTTTCACAAGCGTTTGCTAGAGCCCCCCCCGAGGAATCGCCCCTCAGCCGAATAAACAGTCCATGCCATTCTCCAAATGTTCTCACAAGTCCCAAAACAAGAGGCGCTACCACAGCATTCAGGAAACTCACTGTCGGGTGCACTGCTTGCCCGTGGAGGGCTTGGCGGTGGGTTGGGTTGAGAACCTGCAGGATGCGGAATGGATCAGGATCGAGAACACCCAAACCAGTGGGCTTAGATGATGATGATGATGATGTGTTGACGACACTCCGCAGACTGCCAGACTGTCCCGACCGCTGACGTTCAATGAGCTGTAGTGTTTCGAATGTGTTGATGTGGTTGTTTTCGGCCTAAGACGTAGCTCTTGCTCTTTCTCTGTGCGATGTAATGATGTGTTGACGACACTCCGCAGACTGCCAGGCGCTCAAGCCGCCGCCATCGCACCACACTCTGCGGCTCGCGGAGACAACCTGTTCGTACTGCCGAGCGGACTCACAGTCGCCGACATCTCGGTTGTGCACCCCAGCGCACCCTCCCACGTGCAAGCCGCACAAGTGGAAGGTGGCACAGCAGCCGCACAGGATCAGCTGAAGCGGACAAAGTATCAATCCGCTGACCCCAATGGCTACGCCTTCAGCCCGCTGTCACATGAGACGTTCGGCCGCATGGGCAAGCCGGCGATGGAGCTGTTCAATACCCTGGCGATAACAGCGAGCGCTGGGGGTGATGTTATCAAGGATGGATTTGTCACCAATGCGCTACGGGAACTCAGCATCGGCTTATGTAGGGGCAATGCTATCATGTACCGTCGTTCTCTTCAAGTTTTAGCTCGTGCCAGCGGCCGCGCGTTTTTGACAGGCTTGCTTGTTCCGACCGCTGACGTTCAATGAGCTGTATTACTTCGATGTGCTGTCGTTGTTTCTTGTTGTCTATTTCCCACCATTGTCTATGTGATGTAATGATGATGTATCTATGTGATCCAATATCTATGTGATGTAATGATGATGTATATTTCACCACCTCATCCACATGGACATTGGCAACTATAAGCAGTATCTGGGAATCGTTGTTAGTTCCTGGAATTGCCCAGCTATAAACTAGAATTCCTTCGTTACTGTTGTTGTAGCGGACCAATTCAAGTGATCATGATGTTTGTTTTGACAACACTACCACATCCACATGGACATTGAACACTCCCAGTACTTTTTGGGAGCATGAAGCTAATTTTCTGCTTTTTCAAACACTTGATTGCGACACGTTCCCGCATGCAACTGACACAATTCATGACAGCGAGAAGCGATGGTACACCAGCTCAGGGCACCAACTGCCGGACACTGCTGCCGAGATCAGCCGCCTCGACGAAGTGCGGGAAACATACACCGCACCACAGCAGCCTGCTCAGGACGCAAGGATCAGCACGCCCTCGGCCCTCTCGTTGGGGGCGCACTCCACCTCAAACGACCCTCACAGTGGCATGTCTAACGGGAAGAACGTGACAGTCACGGACATGCTGGAGCGCCAGCTGGACTCCATCCGCGCCAGCGGAAAGCCTTTCCTGGGCCGCTACAAGCTGGGAGGAAAGGCAGACCGACACATCGCAGGTGCGTGGGGCAAGTGTGTGTTATCAGGATGGGTAGAAAGTTTTTGACACTAATTGACTGAGGCTGTGTCAAGCGTGTAAAACAAAGACCAAACGAGTTCTTTATTCAACCTTTGTTCTGGCATGTGACATAGTACATTTGCTGCTGCTGAGCTGGCTTTTGTAGCCCTCCCGGGTAGCTATTTCCTTGGCAGCCGAAACTCTGCTGCAAATAGGCTGATCATTGGGAGATCGCCGTGTATTCGTAAATAGCTTAGCTGTTTTATCTGGCAATATTCACCATCTCCATCTTCGCCAGAAGGCAGCCCTTATAGATGCTCATCATGCATTGATGCGGTGGGGCTTGGTGCGTTGGTCATGTACGGTGCATCAGATATGGTTCGCTGGCATGAATATCTAGCGCCTGACGGGAAGCCTACCGCCCTAACCAAGCATCCTTTCTGCCATCAACCAGTTGTGGTACATCAGAAATGTCATAAAGATGAGGGGGTTGGGTATCTTGAGGACTTCCGCGGGCGACGACCATATGAAGTGTGTTCATGTTGCTACCAAGTTACACACAAGCAGTGGAAAATTCATTTTCTCCTCTTCTCGAATTAGCAGCAAAGCGTATGAGAAATGAAAGCCCTTAAACATGTGACTAGAAGGAAGGCAATCAGCAAATGGGTCGCAATCGGCAAACGCGATCCAACAGACTGAAATATGCGATCAGAAAATGACGGTCAAGAACATCTTTCTCCCCCCCTTGTAAGTACCGTACTGCAGCTTGTAACCCAGACATGCGCAGCCATGTCTGTTGAGAATGGTCGGGCAAAAGTTACATAGTCGACTGTAACACACATGGCGCAGTGCACTGGTATATATAGCATCCGGCACGACCGTTATTGTGTTAATCTGCAGCTGCCAAAAGCAAGTGAAGCTACTCAAATCAACCGTTATTATGTATCTGTCATCGACACTGCGGATACTAGGCCGTGACAGCATGACGACAAGTGTTTGTCGCACCGTACCGCACTTATTGTAAAACGCTACATCGAAGGTAAACACCCAGAGCACACCGAGGCATAGAACTGGATATATGACTTGTATGCACTAGTATCAACATTTCCGTAGTGCGGCGCTCTCTTGTTAGTGCATCGACATGACAAGCGCATGTCATGTCATAGCGAGACGCCGCAGATACAACCCTAAAAACTATATACCTAAGATAGGCACAATACAAGCATATATCACAACACTCCCCGTATGACGAAGGTGCTACTCACCAGCCAATGGGTTCAAAGACAGGTTGTGTATTTTAAGCGGAAGATATCGATTGCATCAAGACAAGCTCCCACCTTCCCGCATGAAAGGGAGATGTTGGGAAGGCCTGTTGAAGAATGGCATACAAACAATGACACGTCGGGGTGACATCCTCGTGGTTTGGCCTGACGGTGGCGTCCGCATCCTGGACTGCGTCGTCACGCACCCCGCGGCTGCGTCGTACATGCGAGACGCTGCGGAGGCTGGAGGGTCTGCGGCTGCGAAGGCTGAGGCGCGGAAGCGGGCGGACTTCGAAGCGGTTGGCGAGGGCTCCGCGTTCGGCTTTGTGCCGCTTGCTGTGGAGTCGTACGGCCGCATGGGTGTCGCGGCGTCGCGGTTCCTATCAGAGCTTGGCGATTTGGTAGCGGCGGCGGGTCGGGTGTCTAAAGCCGCTTTTGTCCGGACCGTGCGTCGGGAGCTCAGCTGCGCCCTTTGCAAGGGCAATGCGCGCATGTACTACAACTCTCTCTTGCACATTGCTGTGCGTGTTGGACACAACTTCCAGCTAGGATGTGATGAGCCGGCAGAGGGCCCGGTTGAGGTCTGACTTGCTTCGTTGTTTGTTTGTGTCGCTGTGTGCTTTGTCTTCCTTTTTCTTTTCTTTTGTTCGTCTTTCGGTAGCCTTTCCTAGATTTGCCGGCCCTGTCGCTTGTAACAACAATGACACTCACATTACCAATGGTAGCGACGCGCAGACGAGTTTGTCGTTACAGTAGAACTTGAGGATGTCAGTGCAGACTCCTCCTTATATACCAGATGAATAACCATGTTATTCATTCGTTCACTAGTTCACTACAGCACTAGAACGAAGCTCACGGCTGGCCACCTTGATAGCAAAGCTCATGGCTTGCCACCTTGATAGCGAAGCTCATAACACGAGCAAGACATACGTTTACTGAATAGACATTCTAGAGAGCCCCAAAACATGTCGTTTCTCAACAAGGCCCTCAGACTGAGGGCTCCTCCGCCAAGTTTCTAAGTCCTAGGTTACGGACATGCTGCTGGAATTTGGCCACAGGAAGAGGCTTCGTAAGGCAGTCAGCGATATTACGATCGGTGGCTACATACTGGAATTTCAAATCACCTAGAATCACCCTTTCACGTGCAAAGTGATGAATGATATCGATGTATTCAGAGCGCGCTGTCGTCATGGGGTTTTTCAACAAGCACAATGTGGCTTCATTGTCACCAAGTTAATGGACAGGTCCCTCAATGGGCTCCCCGAGTTCTGGCAACAATTTCTTGAGCCAGAGTGCCTCTCTAGCACCCGCCGCGGCGGCTTGGTACTCAGCTTCAGTTGTACTCAATGCAACCGTGGGCTGCAGTTTGCTTTGCCATGAAATGGCGGCCCCGTTGAGCTTGAATACAAAGCCGGTAGTGCTACGTCTCGTGAGCTTGCATCCCGCATGGTCGGAATCAGTAAAGCCAGTAAGGTTCTCCTGCTTACCGTACACAAGCGCATAATGCAACGTGCCACTTAGGTAACGTAGCAACTTGATGGCGGCTTGCCAGTGCGCACAAGTGGGACGCTTCAAATGCCTAGCAAGAGCGCTAATCGCTTGGGCAATGTCAGGGCGAGTGCAATTGGCAAGATGCATAAGCGACCCAACAAGTGATGGATACTTGATGAGATTCTCCCCCGCAAGGCGTGCACTCTCAGGAACGGTTCCTAAAAGGCAAGGATACTGGAGATTCCCCCGCGAGGTTGTATTCATTGAGCAAACATTGAATGAAGGGGGTTTGATGTATAGCTAGAGTCTTTGTTACAAGCAACAGGGCTGGCAAAACAGGAAAAAACACAGAAACTAATAGCTAGAGTCTTATTTTTTCTATCTCTGACCAGATTAATCCCTAGGAAGTCCGAGGGTTCTCCAAGGTCACGTGCCTCGAACAAGGACTGAATGAGGGCCAAAGTATCCTCAACGTCTTTGCGGGTCCTACCAGCTATCAAACAATCATCTACATACACCAAAGCAAGGATTTTTCCATCTTTTCCCTTTTTCATGAAAAGCGAAGGATCAGCCTCGCTGCAAACAAAACCCTTGGCGAGGAGCTCAGACTTTAGCTTATGATGCCATGTTCTGCCCGCCTGCTTGAGCCCGTATATTGACTTGTTAAGCTTACAAGCTGTCCCTGGTGGCGCTGGAGACCCAGCCGGGTGCTTCATGTACACCGTTTCCTCAAGCTCCCCGTACAAGAAGGCGGTTTTAATATCGATCTGCCTCATCTCCAAGTCATTGGCAGCAACGATCGCGAGGAATGCACGGAGGGTGGCATACTTCGAGACTGGGGCGTAGGTTTCTTCATAGTCAATGCCCGCCCGCTGTGTGAAGCCTTGGGCCACAAGACGGGCCTTGTAACGCCCGTCCCGCTTCCGCTGAAGCACAAAGCGAGAGCCCACAGTTCTGGCACCCGGTGGCAGCTTGACGACATCCCAACAATTGTGCTCGTGGAGCGAGTTCAGCTCATCATCAATCGCCTGTTGCCACTTCATCCCATCCGGCCTGGACAATGCCTCCTCCACCGTCCTCGGATCCGGCCCGAACCCATATCCTGAGGTTTCCGCGAATGCATTGTGCCTGTACTTCTGGGAATGAGCATATCTGCCCGGACGCTTGCGCCTGGAGTGAAGCGCGTAATTTGGCCTGCCCCCCGCATACTGAGTTCGCTGTAGGTGCGTGCGGCTGGAGGGAACAGTCTGCGGGTTTGCAGCTTGTTCTTGTGGCGGCACCGGATCAGGCAATGCAGGCGCCTCCCCCGTTCCCCCGGCATGCTGGTGCTGATTAGTGGCCGCATCGTCACCATCACCAGCAAGGAGGGCGAAGGGGTTATCACCGAGAAGCGAAGCCGAGGGCGAGGAGGGGAGGGGCACAGAAGTGGCAGGGATAGGGACAGAGACCGGCTCGTCCAGCGGAAGATCAAGCACCATGTCCTCTTCCACCAAGAGGGGATCAGCCGAAGCATGACGGTCGTGGAGAAACGTCACCAGAGGGTTGGCTAAGGTGACCATGGGGTCAGGAGACGTGGAGACGGATGCCGCCAAGAGGCCAGGCGACGAGGAGTGGGCAGCAAGTGGCTGATCCAAGACGGGAGGCTCATCGACCGGAAGCACATCATCAGTGTCCAGCACAGGCTCCGCAGCGGATGTAGGCGTAGGAAAGTTATCCTGAAACACTACGTCACACGATGTGAGGATTGAGCCGTTTGTCAAAACAAGGTAGGTGCGAAAGTTGACTGCTCCAGAGATCCCCACAAAATGGCCCTTGACGCACTTAGCGTCCAACTTACTCCTCTGCTGCCCGGGGACATGGACCCACACGGGGCTTCCGAAAGCATGTAAAATGGATGTGTCAACCCGAACCCCAGTAAAAGCCTCATACGGAGGCACAGACTTCCCCCTAGCAAGGACGGAGTTGTAAATATGGGCAGAGTACAGGAAGGCATAGCCCCACATGTTGGCTGGCAAGCCGGAATCAGCCAACATGGTGCGAGCACGTTCGGCAAGAGTGCGATTGAGTCGTTCAGCTCGACCGTTTTGCTCAGGCGTGTAGCCGGCAGTGGGCTCAGGCCAAATGCCTTTGAGAGACAGGAAAGCAGCGACAGAAGCATTCAAGTACTCCCTCCCCCTATCGGTACGCAAACGCTTGACGTCTCGCCCCCCCCTGGGTGGAGAACTGGATCATCATGCTTTGTATGCACGCAGGAACCTCAGATTTAGCCTTGCACAGCGACACGAGGGCGAATCCTGTGAACTCATCGAGGAGTGTCGCAATGTAGCGGTGGCCATGAGAAGTGGCAATCCGAAAGGGGCCAACAACGTCTGAGTGAACACGAAAGTTGACGTGTTGAGCTGAGGGCACACTCACACATGGATGTGATGCACGATGCAATTTCCCCGCAAGACAAGGTTCACAGGGTTCATTCCGGGCCTCAAGAAAGTCAGAGGGAGAAAGGTTGCACCCAGTGAGGAGACCCTTGCGTTGCATGTCAGCAAGAGTCCCAAAATTAGTGTGCCCCAAACGCCTGTGCCATTCCTTGGCAGTGACCCGTGCCTGTGCAGCAAAGGCAAAAGACATAGGTTGATAAGCAGCAGTATCTAGTATATATATGCCACGATGGTTTGATGCAGTGGCCACAAGCCGACCGTCCCTTGTCAGCTGGAACAAATCAGAATACGCAGCAATGTAAGCAGAGTAGCCCAGATTTGTGAGTGTGGGGACGGAGAGCAGATTGCTGCCTAAGGACGGAACAAACAAGACATCGGGAATGTCAATATCAGACAGAGGAGTGGCAATACGCACGACTCCAGATCCTAGGGCCTGCTCCACGGCTCCATTCCCGAAACTAACTGTCTGGGGTTTCGTGAACGGAGTGTACTGAAGGAAAACACTCCGTGAGTTGACCATGCAATCGGAAGCCCCAGAGTCAAGTACCCAGGCAACAGCAGGAGACGAAGGAGGCGTGCCGCGCAAATTTGCTGATCCACGGGGACGAGGGAAGCCAGGCGCAAAAGTCTCCGGCTGGTTTGGGAAGCGTTGCTTGCAGCGGAGAGTGCAATGAGGGGCAATGTGCCCAGGGTTCCCGCAGAAATCACAGGAGAAATTAGAAGCACTTGTTGAGGGCTCCTCAGACCCCGCCTGTCGCGATCATGGGAAGGCCTTCGTCCATCACGTGACCCGTGGCCTCCACGGGAACCATGGGCCTGCAGAGCACGCACGGGGCGACCGAGAGAGTCAGAGCGCTAGGAAATCTCAATGGCGCGCAGATCAATATGAAGGGATTCCAACTGGTAGTCAGGAGCTCGCAGGATGAGGATGGACTTCGAGCCTTCGAACGAGGCATTCAGATGGTCGATGACATGGCGCACTAGCGTCGCAGTGGTCCATCGAGATGTGCTGACGAATGGACTGATGTTGTCCCGCGCTGCAGGTGGCAGATACGCAGCAAGTGCAGGTGATGCTGCCATGGGAGGACACAGGGAGCCCGACATTTCGCACGCACATGCAGCGGCTCGACTGGATGAGGGCGGGCATTCTGAAAATGCTCGCCCGCGACCCCCTAGCACGCGCATCCCTGCGAGACGTTCTAAGCAAGTGGCAGAGCTTCCTCCAGCGCGAAATGACAACGTGCGGCGTGAACATAACATGAACCAAATGAACTGGTTGAGAATTACCCAATGATGATGATGTATTCTTTGCAACCCAATGTCTCCATGAACTCGTGACCACCATGGACCCCACCGATTTGACAGATTGCATCATCAAGAGTTGCGTCGACAGGCGGACACTTGAATGCTTGCAAGTCATGGAGGGCGCAGACGGCACCTTACTTGCCTCGACGCCAGGCACTGTGCAAAAATGAGGCGTGGGTACCTGCATCGCTGCCAGGCCAGGCGTCAGCATCGCTATGAAACTTTATCATAAAGTTTCAAACATGATACATGATATAGTGTTGAACATTTTTATTTTTTCAAACCCACCTGGTACGTTTTACGACCTTGTAAGACCTCGACTCCACACAATTCAAGACCTTGGAACCTGAGTAGTTGACATACAGCCCTGATTGCGCCTAATTTAAGTCGTCTGCGAGGCCTAGTGTGGTTTTAATGCTTACCTCAAGGATAACAACCTAATGCTTCGCCTGCACCACCAGCCCCGACGTCATGCTTACCTACAGCGCGAGCTGGGGCTTTGCCCCTGCACTCTCAAAACAAAGCTTCAGGCCTACGGTGTGAGCGAAGCCCCCCGCATTTCAAATGCCAAAAAGCGACGACAGCGGCCCCAAGGCGTCGGTGCCGGAGAGAAGCAGGCAGATCGACACATGTATGTTCAGAACAGAGGCAAAAGTGAACAAAACAAAACAAGTAATCCAGCGCAAAAAGGGCGGCGTTGACGACGCCCGGAGACAGCCTGAGCTGATCTTGCGCCCAAAATGGAGGGATGCAGCAACCCCTCAGGAGGATTCAAGTACGGAGGCTTGCGGAACACCGGATTGATGAGGTGCCCTTCAAGCTCATGACGCTGAACAACAAGCTATGCGTAAGATTCAGTCAGGGTCATGGGCACAACGGAGGCGACAACGGAGTTGAACGCGGGAGCGGAAACACCCAGAACACAGCATATCACAGTAAACAGTACCGGCGACCTAAGCATCATGGTATGATTATGCACAGTCCAGCCCAAATCACACCGCAATGTCTCGAGCAACCGATGTTGAGCGCTTCTGGAGTTGTTTGGCAGCAGCAAAGCCCTCCCGGACATAGTCAAGTTCAACGATGTGCACAATTTTAGCGCCCTTATACACGTGCCACGCGGGGTCCTCCCAATCGGCGGAGGTGAAGCGTCGGCAACAAGCGCGCTGCCGCCGTTTGAACACCGCGATATCAGGTTGGAAGCGAACAGTATCGATATCCAAGCGAGCGAGGAATGCTGGTAGGGATTCGCCAAATTTGGCATGGAGGAGTTCACACACAAGGGAATCAATTGGCGAGGGGGAAGAGCCCTTCGCAGACACGAGGCCAGCGCTAGACAGCCGAGAACACGCAAGGCTGCGAGAAGATGAGCTGGCAGGCGTTTGGAAACGCATGCACCATGCGTAAGCACGTCATCACCGAGATCGACAGCGCCAGAGAGCGTAACATCCGCAAGGACGAAGTGCCTACCCATACGGCCCTTGAGGATGGCCAATGGAATGCGCACAGTCGCGTCGTGGCGATGTACACTACGTTTCATGCCGGGCCCACATACGATGTGAGAGGCGCTGTCAGCCTGGTGGCAGGGCGGACAAAGCGACGATGCTTAAAGTTGAGAACCTGGCCGGTAATGGTGCGGTAAGCGTGCGTTTCTGAGGGTCAGTGATGTTCGACTGCCAAGATAGACCATAGTGCGGGAGGGAAACTATGTCCAGCTCAGCAGCAAGAAAACAGTGGAAGCAGGGTAGACGTCAAGGACATGTTGCTCAGCTATTTCTGTCCCAGGATTGCGAAGGAAGCCGAGCTGAACGCTAGGCGACATGCGGTGCTTGCCATCATCGCGGGCGAGAGTAGTGGTAGAGCGCGCCCAGCAAGGCGGAAATATTGCAAGGTGTCCAGAGTAGTCAAAAACTACATAATCATGCGCAATGACGGACAGTTAAGAGGATTATCTCACTGCAAGTTCAGCGTGGTCGTTGCCAGGAATGCCAGCGTGTGATTTGACTTTGTGAAAATGGGTATGCAAACCCTGAGCAGCTGTATTCGCGACGAGCCCAGCGATGGCAGCAACAAGTTCACGTTGCAAGGTACGTTGTATGGATTGTGCATAACATAAGGCGCGTCGAATTGCATGTATAGCAGAGAGACTGTCAATATACACATACACCGCGCCAGATGAGGAATGTGCGAGAGAAGCATGATACGTGAGTGCATCATATAGTCCAATAAATTCAGCAAGGTAATTGAATCCTGGCAGGCTAGACATGGGGAGGTAGGGGGTGAAAGGGGTTGCCTGAGCGGGTAGGATGTGGGACGCACGTTACAAATGCCGCACCAGTAGCATGAACCATGCCGCCCTCTGTAGGAACGTCCATAGCGCTGCCACCAGCAAACTCCCCCAAGCCAGGTTGCACATTTGGGCAGACGTACGAGGTGCCATCAGGGGAAAGAACAGTTTGGGGAGGTCAAGGCGGCGGGCCGCAAGTAAACAAGGGCAGGTTTAGAGACCTGGCAGCGGAGCGGCGCAGACGAATGGGAGGTCTCGGGTTCATACCGCATAAGGAGGCGGAGGCACGCGGGAGGGCTGGGCACAGGCCTCGGACGGGATGAGGAGAGCGTGGGTATGCTTGGAGACAAGCCAGGGGAGGTGGCACTGGAGGCCACACCATATTGCGGGTGTAAAGAGCTGCGTATTGCAGCGTTCACGTGGTCAGGGTTGCACTAATGTGCCCAGGCATCACGGCCAAGCTGGTTAGAGACTAGAAAGAGATGAGCGGTACGTGGGCTGGGTCAGCCTCAGTATCGGTCGCGGCAGGTGGTCGGGGAGCAATGGCGCAGAGTACGTGACAAATTCATGGGCACACCAGGACCTGAACCCAGCGTTGACGATCCCAGTGGGAAAGAGAAAGAGAGTGAAACTGGGTTGAGTTGCAGCTCAGGACAGCCCATTTGACGGCTTTATAATTCGGGGAGTGGCAACGGAACTGCCCCAGAAAGGTGACGAGTACAAGTCATTGGTGGCACCCATAGCGCAATCTTCCGGGTATTTGGAGTGGTAAATGGGGGTCATGGGGCACCGGTCGAGCGGTGTCTTGAAATGGTGAATATTAGCGCGGAAGATGGAGGCGAGGGGCGCGATGAGCGGTGAGATTTCTTGGGCGAGAGAGGGCCGGGTGAATGTATGTGCGTCGGTGGCGATGGAGCAAGAGGACGAGGGCAGCCGAGAACTGCTGGGATCATCAAGGGGGCCTCCGTGTGAGAGAAAGTCTGCCCACAATTTGGTGTACGTGGCGCTCTCGAAGATTGCAAGATAGCCGCCCGCGGCGTCGTAGACTTCAATAGTGCCGTGCAGGGCTTGCAGAGCAAGGCCGACGCCGATAGGGTGGTCTTTGGGAAGGATGATATCTTCATCTGGTTTGCGGGATTCAGACAAAGTTTGAATATTAGCATGTTTGAATAGTTAGCGGCGATACGGTAATGCGTGCCAGTCGTTAATTGCCAGCTAGTGCAGTGCGAGGTGGCGACGGCTGTTTGGAGGGTCACAGGTGGAGGTAAGGGCCTTGATAGCCTTTGGAGATGATGGCGTCATCGCCGTCTGTGTGAGCGAAGCGAGCTGCTCCGGTGGGATAGCTCTTCGAACATCAGTCATGGGGGTGGTAGCACATAGGAGGGATACCGCATCTCCCGCCATTGGTTTGAAGCTAAGGTGACAAGGGTGTCGGAGCGGGGCGTGGTTCCGTGTGAGGAAAAGTGGAGCGAGGGACCCAGGGGCTTGGGAAGGGGCGGCACAGTGGGAGGTGTGAGTGGAGCGAATGGCATAGCCGTTGGCTTGATAAGCAAGAAGAGAGAGGTCCCGCAAGGGGGGTCGATGATTCGGTCCACCCACGTGACTGTGGCCGTTAATTTGACAGTGTCAGGGGAAGGCAGTGTGGAAAAGCGGTTGCGGCAGCATGCGCATTGCGCAAAGTTAGTCTGAGCAATCTTTGTGACAATGTGAGGGGAGTTTTGTTCATGGGAGGATTTTATGCCAATCGCGTGCGTCGCCGCAAGGCCGGCGCAGTGGGTTTAAAGCGTGCAACGTGGGTTGGTTGATGTGCCGTGGGCGGCGTGCGGGGCATGAGCACGGGAACGTAACAAGGCATATTGGGATGTATATGGGGCGCACCGCGGCGTACGCCGAAAAGCGTGCGAGCCTTGCGACGCAGGTCGTCGTGCCTCGGCGGGTCTCCATTTAGGCGCGAGATCAGCTCTGGCCGTCCCAATTGCATGCATAACCTAATTATAGCTGTCAACGCTGCCTTTTTGGGCTGGCGTACTTGTTTTGTTTTGTTTTGTTTTGTTTTTGTGCCTCGGCGGGCTGGGGCAGGCTGTGCTGGAATAGGCGAGGAAGGTGGCACGTGCGGAACGCTTACGGTGCTCACACCAGTGTTCCAGATATTTGAGGATATTGTCGACAGTGCGTGCCAAGGCAGGGACCTCGGCCATGTTGAGGAGAGAGTCGTGCAGGGGGTCTTTGAAAGCGCAAAGGCTGGTGTAGTGCGTGTACATACCGTGAAGGGGGGCACGCAGCATGCGTTCCATGCAATGTAATCGTCATTCAGGGCTGTGCGTGGGTTCCGCTTCCGCGCGATGCCAATGACAGTGTTCCACGAGAGGGGGAGGATGTCGCAGGCGTGCCTTTTGCTGAGCGCGGGATGACATTTGGCCAGGGCAATGAGAGCGTGGGCCGTCCACGGGTGGAATCATCGGGATTAGAGAGCTTTGCCAGACGGAGTGGTCGAAGCACTTCACCAAGGACGACAAGGGCACGCCGGCCGTCAGGGAAGAGAAGTCTGCGCTGATGGTCAGAGACCTGGACGGCAGCAACATGGCTACGGAGGCTGAGCACAAGATTGAGTACGACGTTGTCCGCCCTGAGATAAAGAATGGATTGCATTCCCCTGGTATGTGTAAAGGCTTTCGCAGCAAGCCCACGAGCTTAGTAAGGTCCGTGTCGATGCATAGCCGTTCGGGCAGGCCGATTGAGACATGTGCTCAAGATAAGAGGGCCAGGACACGGGTGAGGGGGTAGTTTTGAAAGGTATTCCAGGTGTGGTATGTGGGCCTTATGCCACCAGTGATGTGGAGCTCATGCGCGAGTTAGAACGAGCGCCCCAAGACTGCCGTCGCCGACAAGCATGTCCATGAGTTGAACGCCGAGAATTTGGGCGACAAGGGAGAGCATGCGCGAGACCCCGTCATCAAGCAGAGCTTGGGGGAGGCCAAGTACATCAGATGAAGTTTTCGGCGGAAGTATCCGCGGGGTTTTCGCAAATATGTGGGCCCTTTTGTCGATGGATTCCAAGGACGCAAGCGTAAAGTTGGCGGGAGCAATTGGGTACAAGACAGCGAGGAGCACAGTGGTAGAGAGCATGGTGAGGTTCTGGGACATGGTGAGTTGACATCCGGTGATAAGGTGCAGGCGGTTGCGAGCGAGGGCGTGCAGTTGGTGCACAGAATGGGTGGACACTCAACCCCTCAGCGGTGCGACAAAGGCGATGGTCGCTCGCCAGCTGGCTAGTTCTCCAACCCATACCCAGCGGCGGTCCTCGGGTATACACCTTCTAACACCCGGCGGTACCTTGCCTACTCCCGACGTTGAGCCTACGCAGCCTGTCAGACATTTAGGGGCGTATGTCACTCCTAATGTGACTTTTCTCCCACAGCTGCACCAAATGGGGAATATCAGCGGCGAGAGGGGGTCATCTTGAATAATCCCTTGGGAGTACGCTACGTTTGACAGGGGGGGAAGGCGAATGTTTCCGAGGAAGCAGAGTTGTATAGGTCCTTGATGACTGCAGTGGCATTGTCGGGGAATCCCAGAAGTGAGGTAATTGTCGAGCATGACACCCGTCCGTCAGGGTGTGCACCCAGCACAGTAAGAACAAGGTTCGTGGGAAAGGAGGAAGGGAGCGTGTGAGGGGAGGCCTCTGCGACCTATTGGCTGCTAGGCCGGACAGAGGAACTTTCCTTAGTCCATATCGAGCACGGAGCTGTAAATGTGGGCGTCTAAATGTGGGCTTCTCAACACCATATATGTAATCCTGCTTTTCAATTTGTACGGTCCAGGCTTGCCCAAGCATTTGCGTGGTTTGTGGCACGTGAGGCGGTTTGCTGACAGTCTCGTTGATGTCAGGAACGGTCGAACGTATTTACGACAGGGGTTTGCGCGCAGGTACTCGAACGTGCCATAACCAGGCTTTCCATTGAGAGTGCGGTGATGTCTGCTTGATGAAAGCTTGCCCAAGCATTTGCGTGGTTTGTGGCATGTGGGGCGGTTTGCTGACAGTCTCGCCCACGTCAGGAAAGGGGCGCTTGGGGTTACTTTGACACCCCTCATGTCAAGCTTTGACTCAAGGTAACAAATCCCAGCTATCCCGAACTAGCTCAGCATCACGGTTCGATGTCAAGAATCCACGAATCATGGCATCATGGACCATCTGACGGTATGAACGGTCTAGAAGCCATGTCGGTCACTTACATCATCGCCGGCGATACTTGCATGTCAGCGACTGCTCAAGACGTATATGTAGACTATCGCGTGGAAGTGCTGTCATCTACGTTTGGGCAATCAGCTGTGCATGATACTTTGACAAGAGGCGACCTTCCACACAATTGCAAACACTATATATTTCTTATTTGCACCATGCCTTTTTCGTTCGCTAAGTATGCAGATGCATTCGCAAACCCCAAGGGACCAGGCGATGGGCGCCCAACCGCATTGGACGTTGTCAAGGACGAGGATTTGTTGGGCAAGCTCGCCGGGAAAGTGATGCTTGTAACGGGAGCTTCTTCGGGTATTGGCGTGGAGACTGTTCGTGCGCTGCATGCCACGGGCGCTGATGTGTTCATGACAGTCCGCGATGTGCCGAAAGGGGTGGAGGTAGTGAACGACATCCTGGCGAAGAGTGAAGGCCAAGGCAAGCTGGAGGTGCTGAAGCTGGAACTTGACTCCTTGCAATCGGTGAAAGATTGTGTGGCTGAGTTTCTCAGCAGGACGAAGCAGCTGAATGTGCTCGTGACCAACGCTGGTGCGCAATTTTGCCTCTGAACGCCTCGCCCTAAGCATGGTAAGCGAACGGCTTCGCTTACCATGTACGTATCTCTGAGAATGATGGTCCACACCACAATTGCTCAATTGACCTTGCGTCATCCAGGTTCTAGAACCGGCCATAATTGGTCAAAACCTTGCGTTACGTAATGCTGCAGTTTATTCAACTGGTGTTGTGTTGCGTAGCAAGAGACTATCGCAATTCTTTCCCTTCTGTCCCGTGCGCTTCTGATCAATTGTTGTCTATCACTGTGATAGACTGCAATAACATCGCTCGGCATATGCTGGTGCCATCTAAGTCTGTGCTCAGCCATGTTCTGTAGCTAATGCCTTGGTTCCGGTCCTGGCAGATGCTAGTAACGACCTAATAACATGGTTCAAGCTCCGGGTTTTCTTCTTCGATGCCGAGGCACAGCAATGTTACAATGACAATCATGTAGAAGCTAAGTCCAGAAACCTCCGTTATTGTGCTGACAAGTGAGACGAGTTTCCATGACAGCAACAATTGACTGTATCGCGATCAATGTGCACAAAGTTGAGGCCGAGGAAAGGAATCAAACAAACCCTTTTCGTTTATGAATGAAGCTTCCCTGCATCAACTAGGCTGACCCATTGTGGCTTCACCATCCACACCACGCGAGACAGGCGGCGTTAAAATTACCATGAGCGAGTTGTCAAAGTGTGCAGCTTCCCCATTCCACCTGCCTTAACCCTCAAGCCCATGTCAGTCCAACAGTGCAACGGTCACAAAGTCACATGTTGAGCGTAGGTGTCATGGCTTGTCCCGAGGGCACAACTAAGGACGGCTTCGAAACTCAGTTTGGCACCAACCACCTCGGGCACTTCCTTCTCTTTCAGCTGCTCAAGCCCACCCTCCTCGCATCCTCCACGACCGAATTCAACTCACGTGTCGTTGTGCTCTCTTCCTCCGCGCACAACAACTCCGGCATCCACTTTGACGACTTGGACCTCAAGAAGGTGGGGTACGAGCCCTGGACTGCATACGGACAATCGAAGACGGCCAACATCTACATGGCTACTGAAATCGAGCAGCGCTACGGTTCTCAGGGTCTGCACGCAACCACGGTCATGCCCGGGGGCATCCTGACGCCGCTGCAGCGTCACCTCGCTCCCGAAGTGACGGAGCAGTGGAACACTCCGGAAATCGCGGCAAACATGAAGAGCACGGAGCAGGGAGCCGCGACATCTGTTTGGGCTGCTGTCGCGAACGAGTGGGAGGGCAAGGGGGGCAAATATCTGGAGGATTGCCACGTTGCGCCGCCCAAGGAAGGTGGCCCTTCCCTAGTTTTCCATGGGCATGCACCGTACGCGTACGATGAGACGGCGGCAAAGAAGTTGTGGGGCATTTCGCTCAAGATGGTTGGCTTGAATGACCAGAACTAAGGCATGTCGCTGAAGTTGTTTGGCACAAATGACCAGACCTAAGGCAACCACTGCGCGCGTGCGATGAACGCGAGTCATATCATGATACGTTGATATGTTTTGTTGTTTTCATGGACATTCAGGGCTTGAACTGCGGCCTGACTTGCAACATGTACTGCGACATGTACTGCTGGCTGAAGTTGAAACACAAGAGCCTACTGTCCATATTTCATTATGGTTATCGACATATCTTAGCATGTGATGAATTTAGCTCTTGTAAAAGATGTGTCTGGTATTCGGTTGGTATGCCCCGCTTTGCGGCATGCACCTTCTTTGCAGGTAGCCATGCTATTTACACGCCGCACATCATGGGATAACAACTGCAGATGTGATCAGTATCCAGTGGGTTTGCCAGTACTCAGGAACGTCGCATCTTGTTGCAGGTCTTGATTCACTTGGTTCTATTCTGTTCTTGTGTACCTGTCAACAAATTGTCTGTATGAAACGTCACATCACGAGTGTGGTCTCTTCTTGGGCCATCGCTTTTGTTGAGATATTCGGGAACGCAGGCGAACCCTGACTTCCTTAGCTAAGGATGTCAGGGTTCGCCTGCATTCCCAAATATCTCAACAGTACAAAGGTCGGGGAAATAACAGATGATCTTCCATGTACGCATCCTTGGCGTATGTCAGCATTAGCTTGTCCAGAGACAGCGCTCTGCGAGGCCACATCCACTTAGTGAGTGCCCAATTTCAAATAACGACCCACATGACTAAACGTGGCTATGCAGTTGACATTGGTGAACATCCGATGAACGCAACGTAGCTCCAGGGTGTCAATATGCATTATATGCCTTTCTCACACCGTGTCTGAAAGAATGGCTATTTCTGCGGGGTCGGAGAGTTTTTCATTGACTGTCCAGAACGTTGAAAGACTCTCGAGAGTTGGTCGTCTGGACAAACGTTCGTGTGAACCCTTCACAAATGAACAGAATCAACCGGCAAAGGCAAAGAAACATCTGTAGTGTCGCGCCTTCTATGGCTCCTTGGCCTATCGTTTCGTAACCTGCCTTCGACCGTGCCGAGGACTTTGGAAACGTATCGCACTGCGTCACCGCAACAATGATTCGGTCGGTGGGCCTCGGTCGCTGGCGATTGGCAAGGCATCATCGAGCATGTATGCTCGTAATACACATCACCTCATAAACTTCCGATTGGGAGTAACTTATCAATCCAACTCTGCTTATTGTGTAGGCGACTTCAGCATCTTGAAAGCAGGTGCGCACCATAGTCCTTTGAATAACAAACTGTTTCGTATGCCACAAGTCCTTCCGAGTGTAGTGTACCATTGATTAAGTGGACAGTTTGCTGTATTTGCCTGAACTTCCATACAGTTCAGGACGGAAGCGCACCCGCACTTAACCATTGTGGCCCAGTATATACAACACATGTTGCGTAAACGTACCTGACGTATACCGCGCAAGTGCGCGCGTTTGTCGAACCCTGTGATACTCAAATCACAAGCTGAATGATCTTATTACAAATCACCATTCGTTGTGGTAAATGTATGGCGTCCCTTGATATTGATGCTCGATTGCGGGGGTTTCATTACGCTTGACGCATGGCGTCCGAAACCATCGCACACAGCCATGTCCAGCATAGGCGCTCTCGATGAGTGCATATTCATTTGATACCAGATTGCCTTATTTGAGACCGAGCATCTTCATTTCTTGGGTCTGCGCAAGCTCTCTGCTGCCTGCAAAGGGTTTTGCGCCGTGTCGCAGTTTTGAAACGTTTAAAATTTTCTCGTTTGGGGACATACATGAGACATTCAAGCGAAACAAACTAGTTGAACAAAGTCATTAGAACATATTGGAACCTACCAAGCACGGGAATGGTCTGGTATCGTCAGGCTGGAAAGATAAGCATGCGTATGCCAGCTTTGCAAAACGGCAAGCTCTCCCCCTTGTTGCTCCTGATTATCGCAGGAATCATAAGCAACTTCATGAAACAAGTTTTGATGTTCGATGAAAAGTGTCTGGCATGTGTCTCAGAGAACGCGCCGTACTGGCCAGGTTCCTGCACGTTCTATGGTTTGTGAGGATATAGTTCCGGTGGCTATTACTCACCTCACATGAACGGCGTTTTTGGAGCCTGTAATTTGTTCGGATGACATGCGCAGAGGACATGATCGACTACGTTCATTATTCTCCAGTGGCCTATAGTGTCGTTGTATGAACAGGCAAGTGCGTTTGGGCGGGGGCCGTGCTCAGGGAGTAGGGATGTTGTGCATCTCGACAGAATCGCAACCTTACACATCGACTTACAAGGCGGAGTACGCACTTTCATGCACTGTTGAAGCCTTTTGCCAATTCCGTTTGGGTCCTTACTCTCTCGCGGTTCCTGGGTCCACGTGCACACAGCTGGCATTCCACACTGTACACGTGAGTGCTTGCGCAGCACCAAGTTGCTTCCATCTGCTGGAGAGCATCCGTGCATGCTTTGCACCGCGGAAGAGAGGTGCGGCGAAAACTCATTGGTAACGACCAATGACTTGTCCACGTACATGAATTGTAGGTCCAAAACCCATGTGCGAGGTTCGGTGTATATACTGTATACTTTTCAAATGCTTAGCTAGGCATTGCCCAATAGGGCCCGGGCAGCCTGGTGACAATCTGCGTGGGTATAGCGCAAATGGCGTCAAAGCTTGACAGTTTTGCGCCTATGTGCAACCCGCAGCCCCATTATTCAAAGCTGCACCCTCTTTGCAGATATCAGCAAGATGGCTCGAAGCAATTCGCGCAAGAATGTGCTGCTTGCAATCACAGCGCTGCTCGCTCTAACGTCAGCACGAGGTGCAAACGCCTGTTTATGGTGGTGGTTTTGCGACCCTCCAGCTCCTGCACCCGAACCTGCACCCAAACCTGCACCCGAACCTGCACCCGAACCGAGCAGCAGTGATTCAAATGAGTGCTCGTCGTACTTGGACGACACCCTTGTCTGGGACACCCCCCAAAACATGCAACTGAAAGACAATGGCTATGACCCCAACAATGTGCGCCTTGCTACTTCTGTTTTCACTTGTTCTCGCTACGATACTGCATTGTGAGCCTCGCACACACACCTGCCGCCTCTGAACGATGGCACCCATGCGGATGTCACATGTACGCCGTGTGGTTCAATGCCTGAAACTTGATGAGCATCTGCCCAACAACTCGTGCAACAGCCCTCCATCGCTGCCTTTCCTGTCATGGTGCTGCAATAGCCCTCCTGAGCTGCATCTTCAGCTTGGCACAGGATCAGGCATGACTGCATTGACCTTGGAATCCTCGCCGGAACAAAGGGAATGGTTTGTTCTCATATCCAGAGAGAGGAAAATGCCCAGGACACAGATTTCTGTTCGGTCATTGTCTTCATCATCCATGAATGACATGCTCTCACCGGTGAACTTCCAGGTTGACTGGAACGGCTTCATGAGTACGATTGACTGCCTGGGCGCGCGCGAGCACCGCATCTGCACCAACATCATCCGAATGTTCTTCCACGACGAGGCCCTCGATGACTCTCAGAGCCCCCCCACCGGCTCGGACGCGTCTGTCATGCTGTCCTTCGGTGAGTCCATTCTACCGCAGAGCTCACAGCATGCCGAGGCCGTCATGGATAAGTACACCCTAGGCAAGCTAGCAGCCTACTTTCACATGTCCTATTCTGATGGTCTCTCTGTCGCCGCTGCGCAATGCACACAGACGCTCCGCTCGCCCCTCAACATCCCTCAGACCTGCACGGATCTGGGCATTCCGCTCAAGGTACGCCGACTTGACAGCAAACCCTTGTGCAAGTTTTTATACTGTAACAATACCCACAAACGGGCAAAATTTTGGGAGCGTGACATCATTTTTGGGTGTTGTTTTCCTATATAAATACCCAGAATTTTAACATAATTTCATTATGTAAGCTCGACGGCGAGTCCAACAGCGTGATCGTGACCGCCCGTTTGTTGGTATTGTTGCAATACATAAGTAAAGCAGATGGGGGCAGAGCCTGAACAGGGGTGCTTGTCCCGCATTCACTGACTGTCATCATAAAATACTAGCAGATGGAACGGCCACGCCCACTCATTATCGCCCGCCCACTCACACGAGGCAGGACACGATTGTGTCGGTATGTCACAGCATCACCTCTACCTGGCCGATAGTGAGTGTGACACTCAGAGTGTCAATAGTGCAAGTACATGGCATGTAGTCATTCATGCATATAGCATATACTGTCGGTCAAGGTGGATATTACGGTGTGGTTATTACAGAGTGGATGCTGTCTAGGAAACAGGTGTATCACGTATTCATGAAATTGCTGTCATCCGTATGAGAAGTTGAGGCACGCTGACTGAAGCGGTCTCTGACCGTAACAGTGGAGGGCCCCTCATCCAGTTTTGATATTGCACTCGTTTGCAACAGAACTGGTTTTGAGAGCGGTTATGCCACTATCCAACCCAGAATGAGTTTGTCTGCGGGTACCCCTCCCTCACCCACAGAGGGGGCATGGCAAATATAATGGAATCCTTCAAAACACACAGGTTGGCAAGTTCGACTTCCCAGATGTCAACGTGGCAGTGGTGAACGCTCCCCTTCCTGCGGGCTTCGACCCCGCCGACAAGTGGCTCAAGTTCTGGAGGCAGGATCTCAACAACAACGTCCGCGCCGGCGACGAATGGAGGTTCTCCACTTTTGAGGCCGTCGCGCTTATGGGGTCCCATTGCCTTGTTGACAACCATGGCTGCACCCTCGCTGAGAATGGCGTTCGTCGAACCAGCCTCTGGACAAACAACTACTACCAGGTGCGCTGCTGGCTCCAGCTAATGACTCAAATGGATTTATTACTTTCAGGCGCGCTGCTCGCCAGATGTGCAGCTTGCCTCCCGCTGTGGTATCGGTGCGATGACTCCAGGTGATCCACACAAGAAGTGGTTGCCAATCATCAGAACGATGTCATCAGTGGCAAGTAGCAAGGTCATCGGTTTTGTCAGCAATTGTGGTGGCGGTGACGAGAATGAAATCTACAATCAGAGTTTGTACGAATCGACTGAGCATGCCCGATCATGCACAGTCATGGGTCGGCGGATTGTGATCCCAATTTCTGACAAAATACAGGGTATTCAGCCATGGCGCATACGGACTGAGCTGAGGGAGTGGATGTCACATTCTGTCGCATTCGAGACGAAGTCCATTCACCAATCGTGCAAGCGTCATAACACAGCGTCTTTGCGATTTGTGGTCTCTGGTCAGCCATGGCGCAGCTGCCTGTGCTTGATGAGTCATTTGATGAGCGGATGATGTCCGGTGCCCTTGTTGAGGCCAGGGAAAGGCTGGTGCATGGACAACTTGTTGCCTGTACGCAAAGGCCTAGAGATGTGCTGGACTGGTCGGGTGACGCATTCATCCACGTGGCGCAAGACCATGCCAATTGCGCTGACTTGCCTGCTGTACACGTCAGCCAGGCGATGGGCAGGTGTAGCAGGTTGCTTCTTCTGACTGGTGACTCTGTGAGTAGGACGTGCTCTCTGGCGATGTCAAGGTGTCCCCGTCTGGCTCGAGCAATTGCTATTGGGAGAGTGCCTGGAATTTTTTTGGCTGGTGCAAGGCAACCACGCCCATGGGGGCCGACATCGCGAAGGAAAACGGCTGTGCGTTCGACACCGTCGGCTACCGCCGCAAAACTCACAACGCGGAGCACAACATCAAGCGCGCTCAGCAAGCGGCCGGCATCGTTGTCCCGAACGGTGGAGGTGGCCCGAACAAGTTGGATGTGAACTGGAGGCCCGACGGGAACCGCGCATACTGCGCTGACTCGACCGACCCTATCGAAGACCCTGAAGTCGGACGGGAGGAACCCCAGTGCCCGTCCTGTGGCTGGTATGATGATCGCGAATTCTGCAACGAACGATCGGTGCGCTTTCACACGTCGCTTAAGATTGATATCGCATTTTTGAGCCTGTTCAGAGTTGGGATTGGCAGGATGGACTGCTAGCTGTACGCATGGACGCCAAGGGAACTTGTAGCCTCGCATTATGATGCTTTTGCCTGTAGGGCATAGTGGACTGTCTAGCGTCTGGGTTCGTGACATGACTCGTATATTTGCAGCCTGGAGAGGCGTTCTGGCCATACACCGTCAACGACGGCTTCCTTGCCGAGGCTGCCAGGGGCTCGTACTGCAACGGTCCGCACCACTATGGTTGCGAGCTTGACTACCCCGGCCGCGACCATGACTTTGAGGATGTCACCAGCGCCTACAGCCGCTTCCGCGATGACAAGGACGCGTGGCTCAGGACCTACGCTTCGGGCCATTGCAAGCTGAACAACTTCAATGCGCACTACTTTGACCGCGAGGGCGTTGATCTGTCGTCGCTTACGGGATATGGCTACACCGGGCAGTGCAGTGACGTGTGGGGCAACGAGGACATTCGTGCGATCGTCGACGGCATCCTCGGGGAACCCCCTTGCGACATCTCGGTGCGGTCCCAGACTTGAAACGAGCAAGCAGGAACTCCTGATTCAAGTTAAACATTCAAGTTAGATATTCATCCCCAGAAGTATGCGTTTGAGACATTCCACACTCCACTGATCCACACCCTTTCCTGACTCAAATTAGTTGCTGACACCAGTGTCGACCATGCCTTGAGTCGATTACGCAAAGGCATTGTGCAAAAATGTAATCCATCTCAACACGAAACTACCACCCATGCATGATGTGACATGAAGCAGTGCTCACATGCTATCACAGGTATGCTCACCTGAGGTGATGGTAATGTTAGCATTGGTTCCCAAGTAGTACCTGGAGTTGCCGGCGTCCATGTGGATGCGGTCACGTTGGAAAACAGTACATCGTCATCACATGTGTGACGACGTACTCAGAGTGCAAACGTCTGTCAGCTGAAAATGTAGGGGCCCGAGCTTCTGCACTTGCGATGGCCAAGTATGGACATTGGCGAAACGCTTGCCACGAAAGCCCATGGTACCTTGTCATGAGCAACGCTGCGCCCACAGCAACATGCTCAGTCGATGTTGTTTCGGTGGCCCTGTTCTTCACACATCACATACGCATGGGATGATCTTTTCGGAACTTATGCTTGTGGCCTGATGTCTTGAAGCCTAAACCCTTCCCACTATACTTGCGGCATTGACAGCATGCATGAACATGAACAGCGCGTGTCAACAGCGCATGACCGCGCTCAGTTCTACAGATCTACAGATAGACTGCAATGGCAGACAGCACAGCTGACCACTAGCACGTGGAAAGGCAAGATGAGTGCTTTGCCAGAACGGGTTTTGACCCCAATGTCTGTCCCAACAATCATGTCCTTTTGGCATCTGGACCCGTAAATCAGAGGGTCTGGCGAAACACTGAAGATGATGTGAGCATACTTATTGATGTGCTGAAATATTCTGCAGGATCCCGACAAGTCTGTCCCAGAGCCAGCCCCTACCTCGGAGCCAGCACCAGCACCTTGTGCATGGTGGTGGTGGTTTGGATGCTAGACCGCACGATGCGTCTTCAGCATCGCTGCCGTTCGAAGACGGTCCTCGGGGCCTGCTGAGAACGCGGACATCCGATCGTCCGCCGCTGTTGCCAGTGCTTTGTCAGCATGGAGTTTGACCGCAGCAATGCTGTCCCCAAACTTCTGCATTTCCAGGTCCCTGGAACCTGAAAATCCCACACACTGGCTTTCGCAGGTGAGGCTCTGCAGACAACGACAACGGTGGACCGTGCTACGGCTTTCCAGACGCAGCCTCAGGTGTATCATGCCTTTGTTGACAAGCGATGGCGAGAGAAAGCTATGCGTTAACCCCTGAGGCACGCATATCTGAGATGCCGCTGGGTAATAAACAGAGGTCAACCACATAAGTTTTGTTGTGTAGCCATTTAAGGGTCGCCAGCGTTGGATCTGTAGAATTTGCATGCTTTCCAAAATTGTGTGACGTTTGGCCCCGAATCGGCAGCAAACTTCGTTCGTCGCACGTGGCTTTGGCAAGTGGACAACGTTCGCTGCATATCTGACCAGTTTTGTCCAGATATGCACTTTATCCTGATTTTTTCTTATGTAGCTGGCCTCTAAATAAACAATCAGAAGTATGGTTACCATGCCATGGACCTGACACACCATTGGGGTGCTGCCTGATGTATTTTCCAACCTGTTCGATGATTAGTGCTCACCATTACAAAACCCAGCTTGGAAATGGGAGTCTCGAGCTCATCTGAACAGGGCTCCAGCCGAAGCAGCAGAATGCAGTGTTGACATCTGCTCTGCTGGTTTCAACAAGAAGACAATGATGCTATTTCCAATAATGCTGACTGGATTGAAAGGTTGAGTGGCAAATAACGCGCTTTATGGTACATCACTGATGCCAACAGCCATATGACGTGCGCGATTCATTTCTTTATTCATTTTATGTACGTGTTCTACAGTTGTGAGTTCATGGTTAGGTGTGGGCGCTGTCCTGTGTCTTTGAGGACACTCTCAAATGTCATGGGGTCATGGCGTGTTTCTCGATTGCTTTGTTGACTTATTCTATGGGCTCTTCTCTTTAGGCATTGTGTAGGGCTAATTTGTGTGGGTTCGGGAAGCAGGCACCCATGTCCGCAGCTTAGAGATGTACTCAAAAGGGCTCAGACAATGTTCGTTTTCTCCCTTCTTTCCAGCCCTCCCCCTAGCTCCGATGGCTTTCTTTAAAGTCCCTTTAAGGAATAGGTTCTTGTTGGTGTGGTGGGATTCCCATCTTTTTGCATTGGACCCAAAGAGCGCTCTGCTAGCAGTGACAGTTGTGCAGGCAATGTCGAAAGTGAGCTTGGTATGCTTTGCCTGGGATGATGGTAATGGTATCACCGATTTCTAAATTGCAGCTGGAAGTGCCGACGTCGATTGCTGTAAAACGAATCTTCATCATCAGCTTTGGTGACGTGCGTTGGCCACATGCAACCGCGGAGTTTGATCGCCAATGCACACCCCAGAAATCAGCCATAGCATTGTGCAATCGGGTTGTGCGAAGGGTTGGCAAGTGGAACATGGATGCCAGGCGATCGGCACTTTGCATTGAATGGACAGGTAGCAAGCAGACTGCACCATCGCATCAAGGTTGAAAACGTCCAATAAGCGCATTCGACGGAGGTTAGAGTTGTTTCCTCAGACAGGATGCACCCTTGCTAATTCTTTTCATACTGCAAGGCCTGGTTGCTGCAAACACTTACTGTTAAAATTGCGCGTTGAAGTACGTTGTGGGCCCATGTTCCATGCGTGGGTGCCTGACTGCTGTGAAGCATAGGAATGTGCGTGGGTTTCTCTGTGGAGATGAGGTGTCACTGGCTCCCTTAGTGCGCACAGCTACATGCAGAGGCATCACGCACACACCATGCAGCGAACGCAATGTTGAGCATACGTCCAAACAGGGTAGAGCCCGATGGCCCTGGCGCTCACTCTCCTACTCGTTGCCCCACGTGGTGTCAAGGACGGTGGAAGCTATTTCTCGTTCGCCGGCATAGGTGTCTCGCGATGAGAAGCAAGCCGTGCCCGGGCATCGGCATCGGAAAAATGCCTTCCGATAGATTGCTCGATAATCCATAAGACTGTGCGCTCGCCGAGGGCCTCGGACAGAGGCTCGGTGGTAATGGCAACCTTCACAATTAAGAGTCATCTGAACTCATGACGCGAATGCATATTCGCCAGATTGCTGTGCCTTGGAGCACTGCCAATTTCTACGCATATGGTTTGAATGGCAGGAATGCGGACGTGGTGCCTTGAGGTGAAATGAGTATGTTGGTAGCATGTAGAGGCCCTTCTTATTGTTCTTTTTGCAGTCCACTTCGTCGTCTAGGTGCCTTTTCTCCTCATTCCGGAAATCTTGCACAAGAAGCAGGGTTCGAGTTCGAAAATGGGCATTGATTGGAGCTCCCATGGACGGCACGAGGAGCCAGAAAAATATGTCGTGGTCCCACCCATTTTGGACATTGACCGGGAGCAGAAGAATCGGATGTTGTTCTCGAGTTATGACTGGTTGTGCAAGAAGCGAGCTCTGGCGTACCTGTTGGAGCACTTCTTTCAGGAAGGGGCAACTGCGGTTGTCAACATGATACCACCCTCGGATCGTGGCCTGGCGATAACAGCAAAATTCTGGGAGAAAGAGAGAGCTACGGGCGCGCGCAAATCCTTTCAAGGCGTTTACGCAGGAGGCTTGAATGTGAGATGGCAACCTGACGAACTCAATCCGTTGTCATTCGTCGCTCTTACTACTAATTTTAGGGTGCGTTCAATGGTCTCTGTCCCAACTTATCTCATGTTTTTCTCTGTAGCGCACATTGAAGCTCATTGGCAGCCTGCAGGGTTTGCCTTCCCAACACACCCTGGAGGGCTGCATCCACTTCCACCGTCCCTCTCGTTGATGATTTTTACAAGAATCGATTGGTCATGGACGCTTTGTCTGGTCTTCAGTTTGGGCCTGGCGAAATGACTTCGTTTTGGACACCGCTGCATCGTTATTTTGAACTGCTGGTTCAAAGTGCTGTTTCATCATCGGGTTGTTAGTACTGACACGCACAAGTATTGACGAATGACCCTCGGACACAGTCAAATCAGGACATCGCAGATTTATGGTCAAGCTTGCTGATGGCACAATCATTTTTTGGCCAGGGACCTCCTTGAGGCCATGACGGTTACTCAGTCTCATGCTCCTGATGCAACATCAACGAAGTTAACAAAGCTGGCTGTTCGCAATTGCTGTGAAAGGATCACAAAGCACAGGCCACACATCCAAGTCCAAGTCGTAAGGGAGCAACACGAACGGGTTGCTGGGGTGCAGGGCACTGTGAGGCCTACCTTGTCAGCAGCTTTCCTGCAATTGGATTCTGGACTGGGCTGTTTTGGTCTCACGCAGCTGTCCCAGCTTGGAGCTCATGACACCCGGGTACTTGCCTTGTCCGCTTCCAACACATCATTCCGACTCGTCTCCAGCCACAGCACTTGAGCGAGGGAAGAGATTTGAATCTGATGGTCACCGGCATGCTTGTAGTAAGGGACTGGTGTTTTCAACCGAGGCCAGGGGCGCAGGCCTCAACCAGCTGGGAACAGTGTAGCTGGGACTTGACGAATGACAGTCAGAGACAAGGGACGCAGATCTTAAAGCAGCAGCTGCATAGCACGGTAGATCGGAATGCACATGAGAATGATGCCTGTTTAGATCTCTCGTCTTCATTTAGTAGTTATGAACCTCGTCATTGCAAGGACAACCCGATTGGTCGTTTCCGGCGAATGTCAGAATTGGCATGTGAGCTGAATTCCAGCATGAAGCACAACACCGGAAGGGACTAGCCACTGCCATCCGCGCATGAACGCAGGGGCCGGGCCGTTGGTGTCAGAAATAACCCCTTGCATGTATCCGAGAGATGCAGCAAAGCGGACATCCCAAGCTTCGATGTTCAACCCTGTCTCACCAAAGATGTCGCCTTGGCCCATGTTTATGCTTTTCCACGATGACCCTGACACTGCAGCATAGCATGTGGGTGCTGTGTTTTACAACGGGACGATTGATGTCTGCATCAGATCTGCTGAGTCACAAACACTGTGACTCCGATGGTGTGATTCAGGTCGGTGTCCGGTATGCTTCCCCAACATGTGCGACGGGTGCGGTGCTAAGCACGTCATCGAGGCGGCTAGAGAGCTTGTGGCTGGTCACCAGACTGGGCTCGCTCACCTTGGGCGCGCAACTAGAGCCTGCGCTTTCCCTGGATATGCTGCCATCGAACCCGATGGGCTTCGCAGCGTCCTGCCTGTCCCCCGATACTTCCAGCATCTGTGTTGCATACTCCCCCGAGCCGTCTTCTGGCGTCTCTGAAGGTATGCGGCTCGCTACTTGATCTCTCCTTTCTCTCCCTGACCTCTGCGTGGAGCTTCAGTCGATATTGTTGTGATCTGGGGGCTGGGGCATCTGTGTTGCATCAACATCTTGGTTTTATTGCAAGAGTGTCTTCTGGAACATTCTGTCACGCTGTTATTCAAACACAGCCAGCAGCAAACAATACATGATTTAACCGTGCTTGTTCATAAGAACGCGCTCCTGGTTGAGGGTCTTTTGAAGCCAAACCGATGAGCAGTGGGTCTAGCAGAATGCCTATCTAAGATGCTAAGTTGGCATAGCAAAAAAAGGGCGAACTCGTGTTTGCTCAATAGGATGGCACGCCACCTGAAAGCAGTGCAGCCATCATGGTAGGCGGCGTCTTGATGCAAGGAATCGGTTGTCGCACAAACAAACCCCGTTCTGGCGATCGAATCAGATGCTTTGGTGGAACCGCTGGACGTTTCCTTACCCGTTTCCACGCGCCCTGTTGGCATAGGTACCATGTTGACTTATGTGGCTGGAGCCGAACTGCAACTTGCCACCGCCTGTGCGCAGGCGATCGCAACTTTTCAATCCTTGCTGAGGTGGAGAAGGGGCTGGTGTTCCGCATGTCAGTCTTCCAGCACTACGCCCGCGTCCGGCGAGTGTACAACCTGTTTGAGGACGACGATGTCGTTGGCATCACAAATTACCTCGATCTCGGGCTCTCTGTGACCTCGTCACTTACGGACGCTTCGCCGCTGACTACAGATTCATCCTCTCTCCAAGCTGTCGTTGGTTGGCAGGTGTGTCGACGATCTGAATCGGAAATTTAATTGGTCTGAGTATATATTGGCTTGTTTCAGGAAGCGGGCCGGGGGTTCACAAAACAGGGATGCTCGAGCACTTCACCAATGAAGCTTGCGCGTGCTTGAATTTTGGGAACAGGATTAGGGATTGGACCACTTTCTCGGGAATTTCTGGAACGATGATGTTGACATGCAACACAGAGGGGAATTGCGATTGCTGCAGAACTGCCTGTTGGAAAACATAACCATTTGAGGTAGCGACACACTTAGCAAGATAGCCGTTACAATCGACTCAGGGATTCTAGCTAAGTCGTCCACATAAATGGCTTCACTCAGAGCCCGAGCACACAAGGTTCTGCACACACAATGAAGCCGTCTATCTTAGGATAGCTAATTTCCAACACTGCCTGTCAGGACGCTTGAATGGTCACCAACAGCTGGACAGGAGGCCAGAGAACGAGGCATGTTGTCTTTGCGAATCTTGTGTGCTACCGTCACCCGCGTCGTGGTGCAGGTGAACTCCAACGTTCTGCTAAAGGCGCGCGTGGGGACCGACAAAGTCGCGGCCGCCGTCGTCCTCAAGAGTTGGTGGAACCCTAGTTTCACGTTTGCTGCCTCGGGTGGCTGGAATCTCAAGGCTGGTTGGCCCTGCCTGGGCATCATGCTCAACATGGACACTGACTCGGAGCTTCGGTATGAGCGCGGGAGGCAAACGCGGCCTGTCGGGAGCTTGGTGCGCCAGCGACATATTGCCGCCGAGTCGGAGACGCAGGCTGACGCGAACTATCGGCCGATCGTGAAGGACGAAGCCACGGAGGAGGAGCGGGCGGCGCCAGCTCCTGCGCCCGAGGTGGTGGAGCGCATGTCGCGCTTGCTGTAGCACTCATGCCGACGTGGCGGGATCATTGCTGTGCTTGTCTGCACACGGCGACCGTCGAGCACGTGCCATTCTTAGGTATTGGAATTGCAGATCCATGAAATGGCACACTCAGTCATGTTTCGGGATCCCCGATGTCTCTTTTTGTGGTATCTCTATGTCCTGTTTGGAGATGCATGTATTGCGGTGCACCGTTCGGTTTGTCCAAATGTAAGAGTGTCTTACTGTAGTCGTATGGATGCTTTCGGAGACAGCGTTACAATTATTACTCTGGATAAGTGACCCAACATCATGTAGATATTCTCAGATTAAATATACCTGCAGGTACCCTGAACTTGCCTGATGTGACGCGTGACCATTCATATCACTAATTCACCACGGTAGGGTGAGAGGCGCGTGAGGGCGAGACGTCCGTTGTTGCTGAGCCCAAGTTGCTGAGCACATAATACATCCCGTCAGGTTCATGCAGTGTAAAGCACTTCTCGAAACTGCAGCGGTTGCTATCAACGCCACACGTGCGTTTGAGGCTCAGAAGGTCGTGTTTAACACAGTAATGCTGAGGACACCATCATGCAAAGGGCAGAGTCCAAATGTTTACACAACATGTCAACGGATACTCCAACGCCACGGCATCTAATCGTCAGCTTTCCCACGCAGCAGTCAATGTTCCAGGTTCCAAAACTGCACAGCCAATTACGATATGTACTTGTCAGCGTTCTCAGTCAACAGGCGTGCCGAGTACTTGGCATCATGGAACAAGGAGTTGATCTCCTCCAAGTCGCTGACGCAGACGTCGTCCCGCCCGTTGGTGATCGCCATCATTGAGCACGGCGTCAACAGCTGAACCGCATGCCGCAGGGACGTCTTCTCAGCGATCTGACCGAGGTACGCGAGGCTCTCTTGCTGCACCTCGATCCCCTCAACGTGAGCTCGAATTGCAAGGATGTGAACATCTCCTCCAGGTTATACGGGAGGTCCGGATGATGACGAGGCGGTCAAGCAAGTCAACGGGAATGCCATGGGGAGCGTTGATCTCGGTGCCTCGGATCTGACAAACTCCGCGGTTGGTGGCAAAGATGACTATCGGTGCGAGAGACGACTCGAGGGCGCGGTTCAGGTACGTGAAGCACTCGATGTCGAGCATGTGGACCTCGTCGATGAACAACACACCCGGAACGAGCTCTGCGACACCCTGGTCGATGTAGCGGTTGACCACTTTGTTGATCTCCTGCCGCAGCTTCTCCGTGATTTCGGTCTTCTTCACTTTCATCACCTGCCCCATAACAGACACAATGTCGTGCCGCCGCGCGGCTGAGCGTTTGCTGAGTCAAGGTCGTGCAGCGTCACGTCCTGGACGATCTCCTTCCGTTTGTGCACGTCCCCCTGCACATGCGCACAGACAGCGGTGACAGACTGTGTCACATGCCACTCTGCTCGCGCCGATAATGGATTGACCAGTTCGCGGGACACGCAAGGTCAGTCGCGCTTGTCCAAGGCACGGGAGCGGACGATGAATGGCATTCCGCCAAACCGTGTCGTTTGCAGGTCCAGTTGCCAAAAAATGAATGAAAAAGGAATGAATTCTGGGACAGGGCGTAAGGGCTCAACTCATTCTGGCTGAGCACTGAATATACTCAGCACGACAGATTCCTTGGTGTTGTGCCACAACGTGTCATTTGCCGGTCTGGGTGCCAGGAAACGCATAAATTTTGGGGACAGAAGGGGGGATTTTAACCCATTCTTAAGGCACACAGTAGAGTCTGTGCCCTTGAGTACCACTGTGTGCATCAAGAATGGGTTCTTTCAGATTGAAAGGAAAAGGAGCAGACGGAGTGGGCCGGGTGACACGCTCAACAGGGCGGTTCGTACCTTGGGCATGGGCACATACTCCTCTGCTTCCAAGTCGTACTCCGTGGCATAAGCATCGCAGCGACCCACTCGCTTTACTGCGCCACTGTTTGCTTCAATGTAGATGACGTCTCCAACAGACACCTTCTCCTTCTGCAGTGCGTCGTATATCGAGGGGTCCAGTTTCAACTGCTTGTTGCCTTTGGTGGTGCGAAGGCCTATGACCACGTGCTTGATAACTTTGCCATACCCAGGGCCACTTGATTGTGTCTCCTCTGGTGTGAGCTCTGTGACTTCTCCCTCATACACCTCCTTGTTCTCCTTGATCCTTAGCCCTGAAAGCATTCCGAGTGTGCATGGACGCTTAGACGCTCAGAACCCCAGACTATGAGCTGGAGAACATGGTTGCAAGGATGAATGAGCAGGTGCACTCCTTCAACTATCAGTCACTGGTTCTTCACACACCTCGCGATAGCTTCTACTGCATGGCGCATACTGCGAAGCTGACAATAAAATCCTTTTCATGCCATGTATTTCCAGCTCATCAGGCCTAGGACCTAGGCCTGAAATGTTTGAACTCCACATTGGACACAGTATCCCCTGGCGAAGGTACAGACACAACAGGGGAATCGACGCCCCAGAGGATGCATCGGAAGAACGCGTGAAAGTAAATCGGTCAGACAATTATATGCAACATTGCGTTGCACAGGGTGTAAGGGTACATCTTTGGACTCATGAAACGGAAATGTATGCGCGGTCTCGATGTTTGCATAGAGTGAACACTCGACTCGAACAAGGAAGAGGATGCAAGAGGATGAACGTAACGAGGCATTAATCAACATACCTATTGCCCTTCGGAAATGCTCCATCAAGATCTCAGTCTTCTTTACTTCTGAGGAATACACCTCTGAGCCAACCATGGGGCAAAACGGCACTTTGGTCCCGAGTTCTTGCGCTATGCCCAGAGCCAAAGCAGTTTTCCCCTGTACCAGGAGCACCTGTCATGAGCAAAGCACGGCCGGCCATCTTCTTTTGTCTTATCATATCCACCACGACGCCGCAGGCTTCTCGACCCTGCTCCTGGCCTACGAAACCAGCGGCCATCTGCGCTGCTGTGCCATCGTCTAAAAGGCCCAAACCTTTAATATGCGGTGTGTTGCCACGCGCTGGGCCTTCGTTGTTGATGCGACCTCCTCGATCCTCATTTTAGACTTCTAGCTGCACACCGCCAACAAGAACTGATACGTACAATGAAACTCTGCGCACTGAAATCTAGCCAACACCTTGACATTTCATTTCAAATCAGGCTGGCGGCATATAGGGACAGCTTGGAACGCATTGTCAATTGCAAGTTGCGCAGTGGCCCGCGGAGTTTGGGTTCTTGAGGAATCTGGAGATAGGTTCTCGACTCGTATCCTTCGACGAGACGAACGCCAACGCTCTCGACGACAGGCATGCGAAATTATCGCAGTCTCCATGGTGTTCGTCTTCGTAGCTGGCATGCCTTCCTGCTTTTTATCCAAGCTATTTGCTTGCAAGCCTTTGACGGGCCTGTCTAGGAAGGTGGTTAGTCGAGAAGTGATGCGATGCTGTGGTAGTTCTTGTGGATAGTGATTTATATTCTGCAGGCGGTTTCAGGAGTTGGTCTCTTCCTCTGAGGTGGGCACCGTTGCAGCATGTCAGACCCAGTCTCTGATCTCGCAAGCGCGCGGAGCCAGCTACACGCGCTTGGAGACACGGCCAAGGCAGACTTCAAGTGCATGAATCAGTACTTGCGACTTGTGCGAGAGCTTGGGGTAAGGGACTCGGAAGGCGTGGTCGAATATGGCTCCGTAGTTCTGAGCAGCTTTCGCTCGAAATTGCAAGAAGACGAACGTGCGTGTCCTTTTGTAACGATTCGTTGCTCACTAGCGCCTGCAAGCGAAATGCGCCAGGGCAGCACTGTGGTGGTGGCAATTGGCTTCACGGTGACCTCTGAGTCTGCACATCTGTCCAGGTGTCTCAAGTCCTATCACTCACTTCTAAAGCCTTTGTGTGTGCAGTATGGCAGCTCCACGAAGACGTGGCACTTGCGGCTGCAGACACCGGCTGTCTGGCCTTGGCAAATCAGTGCATCAAAGCCATCAACACGAACTTCCCGTCGAGCATCAGAGCCAAACGGTTGCGTGGTGTTCTTTTCGAAGCCTCTGGGAAGCTTGAGGATGCCAGGACAGTCTATGATGAGATTCTGAAGCAG
>NW_028323422.1:0-50300 GCF_984573655.1 Nuphar pumila | reverse complement strand
TGCTCGTCTAGGGTTGGATGTGTTCAGCAGCGGAAGTGCTAATGTGCTGCAATTCTGATTGCAGGCTAATGAAAGTTGACATGATTTGAAATCAGGTATCATCTTCACCGGATAGTGAAGAGAGTTGGTAGTTTCACAATCAAAGTCGGCTCGTGGTTGGGACATAGATGTATGTAACTCATGCTGCTTGCAACCCAGAACCAATGAACAGCTATATAAAATAAAAACATACATTTTGCTTTGGACAAACACAATCTCAGAATAGGTGATTTCGCAACACCGGATGCTCTGATACTGTGCGCGGTCAATGAAGCTAACCAAGACGAATCACGTGAACTGCTGGTCGGTGTCTCCCCTCAGCCTTGATGATGTTTCACACTTGAATGATATGTCCCTTCCTTACGTGGCGTCCAAGCTGTTATGGTGTCTATAACTCATCAACGGGAAGGTGCTCTGAAAGCGCCGAGATTCTGTCGACCATCTGCTGGCTACGCATAGCAAGGTGCTGGAAAAACATTGTCCACGTGTCTTGAACAGCTTCATGGCTATGCTCGTGTGTGACCAGAGCACCCGAGACACAACTTGGCTTGCAGGCCTGGGGCAGCTCACAGACTCGAGAGGCCGCCCAAGCGGCCGTCTCACCTGGGTTACTGTCACCCCTGTGCTTGGCAAGCATGAAGGCCGTTGCAAAGGTGTCACCGGCGCCATTTGTGTCTATGGCTCGTATTCGTCGAGCCGGCATATGCTTGGGAGGGCTGCCCGCAACATACTGTGTTGCACCTGCACTGCCACGAGTGACAACTACCGACTCGGCCATTTCCATTATTGATTCGAATTCCTCACGCGACCAAGGATCCGTCTCGACTTCTGATAAGAAGAGCGTAGTCTGCTTGGTCAGGGCGTCGCGCAGCTCAGGTGAGGGTGCAGTGAGCGACGACACCATGCCATCTGAACTGACAGCGCGCTGCAATCCTTGCGCCATCAAGCCAACAAATTGAAACCGTGCAACGAAGCGGAAGAATGGGTTGGACGGCTTGGTAACTGTCCGTACGTCTACATCGTTCACGAGCAGCGGACCGAGAAGTACTGTCCGCGCAAAGCGGCACCTGTAAGGCAAGTGGTTGAAGCTTAACGCAGCAAACGGCATCTTCTCGATAATCAAACGCAGGTTCCTGTCGTAAGATGTCCACCATAAAAGCCCTTTTCTGTACGTATGTTCGAACGTCAACGTCGACGTCGCGGGCACCACATGCAAGATGTGGTGCTGCGAAAAAGCCAAATCCTCATGGTTGGCACTCGTGACAACACAAGCTTGAAAGCGTAATCCAGTAGAGACCGCCGCGGCGTAAGAAACGGCACCGCCAAGCCTTGTCGACGGTAATGTTGACGGGACACCCGGAAATACGTCGGTGGTTACCAGTCCGACCAAGAGAACATCCGCTCGCAAATTGCACAAGGTAATGAGTGGCACTAAAATCAAGATGAAGAAGCCCAAAGCGAAAGCACCGCATGACAGTGTCATGATGACACCCTCATCACAACCTGAAGCAGCGCCGTACGTAACTAGTGCTTTGAAAATTGCTGGCAGAGAGCTGCCCAAGACATGAAGCATAGCATGCGAATTTTATTGAGCGGAATCTTTGCAAAGGGACGACTGAACCGTGACTGGTGCAGCCTATCTGAGCGAACTATCCGAGATATTACCGTAGCTTCAGAACGGTCGGACCACAGATGGCATAATCTGAAAAATGCTCGAGAACGCATGTCCTAGTAGCACACACCTATACGTTTGAAGTCTGTAATATGGCGCACCCTCATCACCAGCAGCATTCCCGCTTCGTGGCTTGATATCCTTTGCGTGCCGCTCAAACTGGTCGAATGCGCTGTAATGTACGTATTCAGCGTTAGGGCGAGGGCTATTTGATACGGCGATCCGTTCACACACGTGTTTTCTTAGTTGTCGTGTGGTGCTGTGGTAGTCGCTGCAGCACGTCGAATTAGGCTGCACCTGTACGTTTGATCCCCTTGTTCAGAAAATCTTGCTGCTCGTGGCAAGAAGGTGACAGGTGGTTTAGCTCGACATGGAGTTGGACTTTCCGGAACTCCAAGCTGGGCTTGGAGCTGCCAACCCCACCCTAGACATCCAACTCGACATGTTGGTATGGGCATTAGACGCATATACAGGTGCGACTATATGTGTTCTACAAGCAGGTCCACGAATCACTTGACGTGGTGATGCATGTGTTGGTGTCGTCGAGCGTTTCACCAAATGCAAGCGGTGCGCGCACTCGTGTCAAGCACGAACGGCGGGCCCTCTTGCACAACATGCGATATCACATTATGATTGGAACATGATGAAGCATGCAGTCGGCGCACGTTATGTATGCGTTCTGTCTATGCACTGCTCGGACTCCACGTGTTTAGCGCTGTCTTGCGTGCGGCTCCAAACTACCCTTGACGCCTTCCCTGTCCGGCATGAAGCGCGCACCAATGACTGTGTTTTTCTGCGGCTGCTAATGTTTGCTCTGTGTGTCGTTACCATTCTGCATGTTGTTACTACCCTTCATACCTCGTCCTTACCCTGGTCGGATGCACCGCTAGTTTCACGATGCTGGAACCCTGACGGTGTCCGTGCGCACATGCACGCGCCTCGGGCACGATTCGTTGCTGATGCAGATAGAATCACCCGTAACAATTCACAGCTTGGCAATATCAACATCTCATTGTTGCTCGTGGCTGGCTGCCTGTTTGTCGAGGAGGTCATTCATTTCAGCAGGGCGCTGCGGTGTATGAAGCTTCTCGGCACTGCCAGTGTGCGCATGGCCAACTCGTACAACTGCCATTTTACGAGTGTTCTTTTTATCGTGAATCAATTGACAATCGTTTTGGTCCTTTTTTGTTCTGGCTCCCGAGATTGTGATGGAATACCTTCACGACATGCTGGCCAGTTATTCTTCAATTGCACGAGGATACCGTGTTGTTCCTGAACCCTGCACCTGCACCTACATTCGTCGTCCTAAGGTGCTCCTAGGGCCTATTTCTGGCGCAGAGTTGCTGTCAAGCTCTTTCGAGCTGTCATCGTACACCACTCAGTGCTATCGAGCACACGTCGCCGTGATCAAGTGGTGCATGCCATGCCCTCACAATTGTGGCGTCGGCATTGTGGGTGAGACCCTGGTATCATCATTATATCCACAGTTTATTGCACACATTGATTTTCTACTGTGCATTGGGCTTTACCTGCTGCCAGCGTGTCAGCGTATCCCTTCATCACAAAGGAGGGCCTAGAGCCATGGAGGCAAGGGCTGTGCTTTGTTTTGATCACTACACCTCATGTAAGTGAAATTTGTGACCCGTGTTCAAGGCCCACGTTGACAAGGAGCGAGAGTATGATCTCAACGGCGCTTGTAAGAGTAGGTTACCGGTTGATCGGAGCTTATTCTGGCCAGGTATGTGTGTGTCAAGCAGGTACAGATGGTAGAGAGACAGTGCTTGATTTGTGCTGAAGGTTGCGTATAGAATAAGAGATGCACACGACTGGCCACTCGTCTCTGGTTGCTTTGGATATTTGTAGTCTGCAGAAGCGCCAATCGGATGCGACGCTGGCGAGAGCCAGCGCTGGCACAGGTCGTGGGACCAGAGGGTGGTTTTGGCAATTGGAGCTGAGAGTCCAATTGAGTATACTGTGCACGCTTAGAGATGGTACGGAGGGGTACAACAAGGGACGTAGCAAACTCTTCATCCGAGATTCAAATCGGCAGTTTTCGAGTTATCAGCCCCCATGCCTTGCACACAGCTGTCCTGCACACCGCTGTGCCGGCTTTCAGTTGCCAGCTGCTGTTTCTTGGCAGGATATGCCCTCATGGTAGGTGTATTCACACCATGAGATACGAGGTGCTTTCACATCAGCCAGTTCAGCCTTCCATTTCTTAGGGACTTACGAGAGTGCCCCTCTGCAGGCACCCATGAGCGAGAGAACGGCGAACAGTTGCGAAGGAGCCTGGAGGCGCTGCATAGCCAGCTTGCTGATCGAAGGACTATGTGGGTGCATTCCCTCCTCCACCCTTGCGCATGACTGCCGATCTGCAGTCAGTTTGGCCCATTGCCTCGTCAGTGTGCCCTTTGTTGAGAGCCGTTGCATATAATCGGGCCTCTCAAAGTGTTGCAAAACCGGGTGCATGGTGTGCTGTTGCAGTGCCACTTCATTGTCAAGGAACTACTGAGATATCCAATCTGCACATGGAGTTGCCAATGCCCATGTAAAAATACACCATCGTTGTCTTTCAAGACAGCTTGAGTGTTGCATGAGTGGTTCTGGCTCCGTGCAGGGAGCACGGCTTGCAGTTGATAGAGCAGAGCAGAGCGCGCTCGTGTTGGCAGGTGTGTGCGCCCTTTCTCCTAAGAATTGCTCTGGGATCCGTTCCTGGGGATCGCTGGGGATCGTTTGGTGGACGGTTCAGCATTCCCAGGATGTCACCTTGCTGAGTCATGGCACCTGCTCTTTTGCAGCTGGCGACGTTGGGATTGACAGTGCTTTGAGGTGCAAATCACAGGCAGAAGAATGGAAACTAAAACGAATTCAAACAAGCCACAGTTCCATTTCCTTGATCAGGCCAATGTGCATGTGCATGTGATAGTGTCTCAAATAGTTACATTCTCATCAGATCAGGGAGGGCTTTGACACAGTTGCGAGTTGATTCAATCATCACCAAATCGCGCCACCCACAATCAGTGTGAATGTGTTATAGTTACGTGATTCAGCACCTAGAAACATGCGGTTTCTCAAGGCGAGCGGGGCCTTATCCCTGCCTGCCCTATCCACACCCCAAGCATGACCACGACTACGCACACCGCAGGACTTGGAACCTGCAGCATTCCAGTGGTTGTACCGCTTCGCCTTCTTTGCGGCACGAGATGGCGGGAAGAAGCAGCTGCAGACGCAGCGGGCTCTGTATGCCTGGCGGCTGCTCCTTCCCAATCGCTTTGTGTTGTTGGATCCATGGTGCAACTTTGTGGAGTCATGCAACCGGCCGTGCGTCAGCGAGGACATCTGGTGGCAAGTCCTTCACTTCGCAAGCAGCATCAGCAATGACCTCGGCAACTACGACCTCAACGGCGCGTGGCCCGTCCTGATGGATGACTTTGTCACCCAAATGCGCCGGCTGTACGCCCCCCCCCCCCTCCCTCGGCTCCCCGTCATGGAAGGCCCTGGACGCCAGCGGCGGCCCCACAAAGCACGCACTCCCTCCAAAATCCGGCACGAAGCGCAAGCTTCTTATGCAGGACTGTGACACAGAGCAACTGGCCTCGCGGTTCTCCGATCTCCAGCCAGCTTCGCTGGAGGCCTATGCGAAGAGGGCTCGGGGGGGGCAGGACCATCCTCGAGCGGCGGAGGACGACGCGGACGGCATAGCGGCAACGCTCTGGCCTCCGACGCTAGGGACGCAACACGGGAGGCCGGGGTTTACTGCTGGGAGGAGCGCTCGGAGCTCTCAGGGGCTGCCAGGCAACGGTGCATGGGAGGGGTTCATTAGTATCCGTGATGCCAGTCCACAGGTGCTTCAGCACTGGTGCCGCGACGGCACCTCTGCAGGGGAGCTAGGGGGCGGCCAATCAGGCTTGAGTCATTGCTGCACCGAGCCTGATGCAAGCCTTCACGGCGGCCGGACGTGGGGTGAAAGTGCGGGGCACAGTCACGGCCGCTCAATGCATCGCATGATGTCGTCGATCGATGGCTCGGTGCTGCCGTCAACCTCCAGCGTTGGCACCCAGGGCCATGTTGGCATAGGATCATGCATGCGACTTGCTAGCGCTGGCCCCAGTGTGGTTTCGAATGGCGATGACCGGGAAACCTTTCACAGCCTGTCCCCGTGCCGACAGCAGGAGGGCCTGCTTTGGAGCACTGCAGGGGGGGGAGGGGCTTGGAGCTACCCGGGAGTGCCACTGACGATACCATGCCAGTCGCGGCACTCGATCGGGGGCGCGGGCGACTCTGGTCTCCCTGCGCTGCATCTGCCGTCCCCTGGGAAACGGCAGTCCATCCATGGTACAGAGGACGGTAACCTCGCGGACGAAGGCACTCAGGACCGCCTCGCCAACGCCTGGCAGGAGCTTGAGTACCTGACGCTGCGGCGGCCGTCCGGCTCACTGTCTGACCGATCTGGGCAGGTCTCATCTGCTGGCTTGCATCCATTCGGCGCAGCTCATCTCCGGCAGTTCGGCGAGCCCGTGGGGGGGGGGGGGACTCCGCAGCGCTCCAGCATGGCGCCCACAGGCCCGGCGCCGATGTGGGGCAAGCTCCCGTCTGACACACGCTGCGGTGAGAGCCCAGGCGATCCTCGTACTGCTGAGAGGAATGAATGCAGAGCCCCTGTGGCGGATGTCTCCCCTGTGTCTAGGTTCCTCACGACCCATTACCTTACTACGAGTCGCAGCCCTGCTAGCAGCGACGGCACCGTCAGCCCTGGTATCTGCAATGTCATGCGATCCACAATCGAGGATGGGCTGGGGTTCAGCTGAGGAGTAAGCAACTGCGGTATTGGCTCTTGTGTTTCGCTGGCGATAGCAGCGACAGTTTGCGAAGGCATTTGGATTTGATTGACATGTGTCCCATTCTTGTCGTTTCTGTCTTTGCCTCCTTGCTGCTGTTCCCCGCAGTCTGCATGATTTGTCGCCTACTGCAGACTTGTCATTGAATTGCACGTGCGCCACATAGAGCTGCCTCAGGTTCAAGCATGTCGTGTTCCCAGCAATTACAATGGCTTTATGGCGAGTATAATTGCAACTCATGCTCCAGGCCTAATGCACCCGCGTGATTCTTTTTCATCGTACCTGGTGGCCAGATCATACCAGATGCGCCAACACACCGGTCACGCATGTACTCGTTTTGTAGTGTTTTGATTTCTTATGATGGATGAAAATTGCAATGTGTGGAATGCGATTACAAATGAAGCCCCATCTCGTGGGAGATGCTAACAGTCAACGCTCTTGTGCTCCAGCTGCAACAAATGTTGTAGTTATAGGAATCAGTGTCGCGCGCATCCGTTCACTGAGTTCCGAAAGAATCGTGCAAATGCACACATAACAGAGGCACAGAGCGTGACAACCAGAAACGGCTGGGACGGCTGGGAACGTAGCACCCTCGCCTTCGTCGTATTCACATAGATGCTCGGCACTTCATTGAAAGGTAGGCTCTGCTTTCCATGATGATGATGATGTATCTTTTTACAACACTACCGCATCCACATGGACATTGGCAACTCCAAGAACTACTTGGGAATCAGAGTTATCATTACCATCACCATGCTGTACAATAAATGCTGGCAGACACACACAACCGCCCAAGCCTGATTGCGCTCACATATCTTGACGAGGATATGGACGTGGCGGGAAAGGCAGATTCGCGACAGCCGCTGTCATGCTATCGCCATGCTTGGAGGCTTGTCGTGCGTTGTACAAATACTACTGTCTCTATGAAGATGGCAAGTTACTTCATGTCCGTTCCGCCATCTTGTTCCACACACATCGCTCCTCCTCATGTGCAGTACATTGTGATGCCCCGAGAGTCATCCCAGCAATGTCTTCCCTTCATGTATCGCATAACTCCAGTGTGCAGTGCTTCTAGTTTGTGTCAGTCTTGCTTTCTTCCTAGGGTTGACCTTATTGCGCTCTTGTCTTAGCAAGTGAATCGTGCGACATGCTGATATCATGATCTGATCATCAGCTGTCCAATGGTCATTCAGCACAATGGCTGTCCTCATCTGACGAGTGAGTCAAGTCGATAACTGCCTGAGCGCCATCAGGCCTGGACGGTTCCATCAGAGTCGTGGAATCTCCACGAACACCCGCGCGGCTGTCAGACAAACGCCGCTGGGACGGAGATGCAAAGCAGGCCCTTCTAAGAGCGCAAATCGGCAACTCGCCATTGCCAGCACCCCCTCCTAAGTCACCTCTCTCTGCCTGGGAAAGAGGGGACGCTTGCGCTCGCTTCGGCGGGCGAGCGTCCTTGTCATCGGGACTTCTCAGGAGGTGGGAGGTGTGGGCAGGGCCCACGACGCTAGGCTGTGGAGTCGCAGGCGGTTGGCCTTGTACTCGAGGCAAATCTGCGCTCCGTCCCCTCTTTAGCGTGCTGCAGCCTCCTTCGACAGCATGTGCTGAGGACGTACTCGGTTGTGCGCCGGCTGGCGTGCTTGCCGGCTCGCCTTGCCGGTTTGCTTCCTGCTGCCATTGCAGAGCTGCGCGTGCGGCCGCTGCACCCTCGCACGCAAGCTTCCACTCCTCGTGGACGAGGCCAGGCGGGTCGGGGGGAGTTGGCGAGCTTGGATCGTAAGGGTGCCTCAGGCTCCAATCCATCAGCTCCCCTGCGCGCCAACATCGCATGGTTGGCAGGGATGGTGCTGCATCCAGACGCCGTGAGCTGCAAGGGCCTCGTTGACAGAAATCCGAAAGGTCCTCTATTCCATCGCCTAGGAAGCCTGGCGCACCATGCTTACATGAAAGGTCATTGCCAGCATATCTTTACGAGATATGTTTTCCTGTGCACATACCGCCAAAGCTCTGTCACTTCTCATCCAGTGATCGACCACAAAGATAGGGGGGGGGGGAGCCATAGAGCAATGGTGAGTGACCTTCCATAATGGGTTGGCAGTACGTCGGCACTGCGGGCAACACACGAATTGGGAATTCACACCTAGAGCGCGCGCGAGGGGTGGTGGCACTGCGTTCCCAGCCTGCTTCCAGCACTTGAGGCCGATCTTTAGGTTGTCACCCATGAGCACCTTTGCTTGGGCATGCACGTTTGCTTGTGCCACAGGCCCCCTCAAAAGATGCTCTAAATGATCCTCCAGACGGGCCTCCTGGTTATGCTCGCGCAACAGCAGCCCCGACGGGCTCTCCGCCGCAATGGCGGCACTGACAAACGTGTCAGGAAATCCCTGTATCGCGCATAGGGTGGTCATCCTCCAGTACTTCTTACGAAATGACAAGTGCATGTAGTTAATTTACAAGATTCGTTATGCAGCCAATAAGATTCCGCAATCCAGCTATACGCTCCTGCAGTGCATTGCAAGCATGATATAACACGTTTGCCATCGAGAGCACCGTCATGTTGCAGCTGGTCAAGGATTTATGTTAAAGTGTGTTAAGGGTCACTCCACCCGGGTTTGTGCATTTTTTCATACTTTTTCATCCTTTCTTGTTTACTTTTGACCGGTTTTGTGCATTCCAGCAAAAGAAAGCACCGTGGCACTTTACAGGAAGCTTGCATCTTTACATCCGTGACGCCACTAGTTGCAATGATGGCATGTGCTTGATTACGTACGAACATCGCGACTGTTCACGTATCCATCATGATTGGCGCCGTTCTGCTGCAAGGAGAGATGCAACACTACGTGACAACATGCATGCCCTCTTCGCCAGAACACACGCTGCTGGTGGGCAGCTTGTGAGGTGCATCGCAGCAAGGAACGTTCGACGGGAGGCAGAGGTTCAGTTGCGGAACGGCACCTGGAAGCGATGGATCTCTCGGATCGACATTGTGGTATTGCGCAGCGAGTGAATGTGGGAGGGCACGATGCCAATGCGCGGCTTGGTCGTGATGGTTTTGACGGGAGCATCCACAGCCGGCCGAGTGAGAACCTTGTCTCCCGCCCTGTTTGCGTCGCCTGTCTGGCACCAGAGCGCCCCGGCTCGTGTGAGCAACGCTGTGCTGCCGCATCTATCGTGCAGACCTTCGGTCCTGGCCCTCGTTCCCGGGCAGCCCGCACGGTTGTGCCGCAGTCCCGAGCAAACTGCAAGATATCGCGCTGAGATCATGGCGAATGCATGGGCACTTCATTACGGGGCCCTGAACGCAGGTGAGCTGCACAGCTGACAAGGTGTTCGCTATATGCTATGTGCTATATGCTATATGCTGTATGCGGTATGTGATATGCAGTGCAGTCCAGGCACAAAGGCATGCCATGGGCTGCTAGTGGTGCCCTACGTGAGATGCATGATGCAAAATGAACGAAGTCATGGAACTGGATCTCTCCCAACAGCCTTGTGGCCTCTGTCCAGCCCAACTGCAATGTTGGGCTGTATGCGATCAGCACATCCATGCCGTGTAGATGCAGTGGACATCTCTGGCCCAGACACTACTATCTATTGCTCGCTCGATCGGTACCGACCGCATGTCAGCTGGCTTACCATTGACACCGCAACACGCCAGCACAAGCGGAAACATACTAGCTGGATATGTTCTAGCATTGGACTGGGGTGAGCTTATTCCTGGGGTGATTTTAGCCCGGCTGCTCCCAGAAACTCGTCGAAGACAATGCCTGCACACTCAAGGGGCCAAAGTTAACCCGCGGAGCACGCATGCATTAGCAGTGTACAGTCACGCACTGCCTGTAGAGCTGTCCCCTACTATGCCAGGCAGACGGAAGTCCCCATGACTGGGATCGGGGCGGTAGTCGGGTGTGCAGGACGGCGGCACCATTTCGAGTCGCGAGAGGTCCGCAACGCTGCAACATACCGGCCGGTGGGCCGTGATGGTCGGGGACATGTTGCGTATCTTATCTCCACCGTTGCGTGCTGATGGCTCTCCAGACTGCCGCGGTAGAATGCCCGCAGCCGCTTGAGGGCAGGCCAGTGCGCAATGAACAGCCCTGAGGATGCCGGGCAGGTCCAGAAGCTGCTCACCCCTCCCAGGCCTTGGCACTTTGCATCGGTTGCTACGTACAGTGCCTGCAGTCCCCGAAGGATTCTGATTGCAAACCCTCGGTGAGCACTCACTCCTCAGACAGAACAGTTCCGAATTGACTCTTTGCTTGTTTGCTAGGACAACATTCCTTTTTTGGCAAGCGTCAGGAACTGTGCGGCATGCAAATCTCGTCATCGTGGCTTTCAGCTTCGTCATCACATTGCAGTAGCCAGGCTAGACTATCAGTTACCGCTGGAAAAGGAATGTTTATGCATCCGCACCTGCCAATGGCCCAACTCGAGGGTGGCTGACACCGTGTTGCTCCCTGAGCTTCTCCAAACTGCAAAGCAAAGCGCGCAAGTCTTGCAGCCCATCCACCATTTCACTAGCACGCACTCATCGCTAAATAATTATTGATTATTCAGGATTTATTGATTATTCTGGATGATAATAATCCAGAAGAAAGAGCAGCGCTGACGATGAAAATCGGTATCAGATCTAGGGAACGAGGCCCGGTTTCGATACATCTGCAATAACAGAGACCCAACATCTGCAGGTCCTGTGACAATTAGTACAACCACCAAGGTGCTTCAACAGAATGGTGCGAAAGAGCTAGGCAGTTGGAGAGCACTAGCTGAAGGCCCTAGTGCGAACGCACTCACATATAAGAGTACACTGTGGACAATTAAAATAACTGCACCGTCAACCTGCTCTAAGCCTGTCTGCAGCCTGCATATGTTCACCATATCTCGAGCAGCACGCTGCTCACGGCAGCCATATCTAATGGGAAAATACTAGGAGGTGCGGGGGATTCTGTAAGAGGTAAAGAAAAGTTTAGGAGGCTAATTCATTGGTTCAACGGTAACTTGCGCGCGCTTGTGAGCGGCTCCGAAGTGCGCCCACTTCCGTGACTAGCGTGCCACGCGAGGTGTTACTTCATTAGGACATATGCTTCCCTGCGGTCTGTATTTTGGGCAGGCACGCAGGTTCTCCGTGGATCTGCGGTGGTCGTCCTATGCGACAACCATGCCGTTTCAGATGGCTGCGCGGGCTTCAGGATGAAACGCACGAGATAGCAAGGTCCAACAGCTCCGCGGCAATCTCGTCGTCGGTCAGATCTGCCCCGAAAGCACTGGGAGGATCAGGCGAAGCGCTGTGAGCTGGACCCGCTGACGTGCATGTCAGCAGGTCCAGAAAGAGCCTTTCCGCCATTTCCAACCGCACATCCATCTGGCTGAAGAAGATAGACCGCATCAGCTGCTCCACGACGCTGTCGTCCAGATCTCCCTCCTCTTGGAGAGATCGGCACATGGTTTCGATCACTTCGGAGCTGTGCAGTGGTGCCAACTTTCCACTGCACGGGTAGAACAATGGCCTCAGCTCATACCACCACCGCCTCCAAACTGTGCAGGACCACTTGACTGAGGTTTTTTGGGAACAGGGCAGCGCTGTGCCAGAACGGCTTTTGGCCCCCGAATTTTGTCTCGCCTGTCAGGGATCTGGTCCCTCGGAACACGCGTCCGACGGAACGCTGGAATAGGGCATCACTAACATACACCAGAGAGTGACGAAAGGATGCTTGCGGGGTTCTTACGCTACTGAGGGCTAGCAAGAACTGTTCACAACGCCGTCTGGAGAGGATGAGGAAGTTGTCAAGGTTGCAGACCAGACATCACATGGGGAGTCGTGCAACTCAATGAATTGGTGGGATTCCCATAGAAACTGTAGGCATAATTGCAAATAGAATCATTTCTAACCCTATTTGTAGGTATTGTTTGATCATAGACAAACGGGTTGGGTTACCGCTCATTCGACATCCCATCTATGGTAGCTAACTAAGAGGACTGTGGCTTTCATGCAGTACCGAGGACATCTAACCTCTTCACACCGGCGTTGCTTGTTTGCACTTCCGTGGGTGTAGGCAATGTGCTTCCAGGTGCGGGGCGCTCTCTGCTCCTAGACTGTGGGTGCTTGGAAGTAGAGGCTCTGTTCTGACCCTGCCGAGGGCCTGCTCTTTCTGCGGCCACCTGTAACGGAAGCTTCTTGTCATTGTAAAGCGGCGCAGGGTTCCTTGTCTGCAAAAACACCCTCGTGGTTGTTGATAGCTATCGTCAAGGGCCAGAGGCCTGAAGGAGCTTAACGGAGACTGACACGACATGAATCCCAATGCCCTTATGGGTGCGGTGGTGGTTGACAAAGATACATCATCAGCAGCAGCACTCAATCTGAAGCAGCACGATGCAAACAGAAGAACAAAAGACCGCTTTTCCGGTGAATGCTCCGTTATGAATGTCGTCAACTGTGCCAAATAATGAGTGATCTTTTGGGTGAGCAGGGAATTTAGAGCAGTGGAAACAGAAGCCACCTATGGCGCCTTTCTTCACTATAGCTTGCATGGCGCTCACCTGCCGTCACAGTTGCTAACGAAACGGTTGCACGACCGTTGAGTGCACTCAGCCATCGGGTCCCAAGACACAATACATCTCTACTTCTGAAGGCAACACCCTGTTTCTGCAGGCAGTCTTTGCTGCACACACGCCAGTGGGAGGGGATTACCTGGCGCACAGCACGGGGAAGGTCGTGGGGCAAGAGGGGGGATTGCATCGCACACTCTTCCTCCGCCTCTGACTCTGATCCACCGAAGCCGCCCCGCGGCCTCCAAAGCACAGGAGAAGAACGGATTGCCCTGGAGGACTGCGCTTGAGGAGGGGCTGCGTTGAGCACTTGCGTCATCAAGCGGCTATGAGCTGCTGCACCGGCTGCACGATACACACTCGTCGTAACCGGACTCGTTGCGTCATGTTCCTCGCAGCACGAGCAGTCCTTGGCAGGGTTACGAAGGGTTATGAAGGGTCGCAGGTGTCACGGCATGCGCAGTCAGCGCACTGGCTCTCGAAGCATGAACTGCTTGTAAAGGAGACCAAAGCGTCATGATTGTGGGATACAATTCTTATACCACAGCTAGCGACTGCAGCCTTCCCAACCATGCCATAAGGAACCTGCGTCAGATTAGGTTATGGAGAGTCTGGCTGGTCCACTTAAGAGTTGCCTCGGGTGATGGTAGTGGTAGCATTGATTCTCACATTGCGCTTGGAGTTGCAAAATCCCATGTAGATCTGTAAAAAGTGCACATCCGAATCGCACAACGGCATCCAAGACAGCATTCTCTTCAGCCCTTGCAGCGTGCATACCCATGGCAGTGGCGACAAGGTACAGCTTTTCCCTAATGGCACCCACGACCTCAACGTCGGCGACCTGCTGTGCCGCAGTCGTTTCAGGGGTGACGAGAAGCTTCCGGAAGTCGCACGGGGCGCCCGGCGTGGCAAGGGCCTGCCGGAGGCGCCCACAGACGCTCTCTGCCCCGGGGACGTCAGGCAGCTGCAGGGCCCTGAGAAGCGCCTCAGCTTGGCGCCGAAGGGGAATTTCTACGAGTACAGCTTGGATTCTGCGGGTCAGGGCATTCATGGCTCGGTGGCCTTCGTCCGCGAGTGGCCGCCGAAGCATGTTCTACGGGAACAGGTCCCCAGTAAAGGGGAAAGAAAGGTAAAGTATCCTGACACACAGCACGATGCACCAACTTCAGATCACTTGACCGACGAATCACCAACACAGTTGTTGACAGATTTGGTTAGCTATACATCTAGGTAGTTAGTTGTCTATCCAGGAACCAGGCAAACATCTTCATTTCACACGCCACCGACACAAACAAGCCACACATTCAAGCTTTGTTGCCCATGCCCAAATGGATGCGATAATGTTGTGTAAGCAGCCCATAATCACCACCATGTATCACTGATCATCACTACATCACATGAATATTGGCAGGAAGTAGTAACCAAGCAACTAAAGCAACACGTTTGATAATGGCATATTCATCGTCATCACCGTCATCATCGAACCAATAGTAGGGGTTGTCTACTGGGGTACATGGAGTTCAGTCCTAACTAGCCATAGAAACTCCCATGTCATTCCTGTAAAATGCACCTCGGAATCCGTGGTGTCCCTGCCACTGGAACTCGATCTGCGAAATGGATGCACACCTGGAATGCGGAGGGCCCAGGATAGGTGTCTCCGTTGACGTAGTCGCAACTCGAGAGGCCCAGGCTCTCATTGTAGGTCGGCGGAAGGTCGCTAAGGACATCAGCCAACACTGGTTCGTCGCCCTCAGAGTACTCAAAACTCTGGGGAGGCGGGGGGAGATGCTCTCCAGCCGCTGCTCCAGTCAGAAAGACTCGATGACGCACTTGCGGAACGCCAAAGTCGTGCGCGTTCAGCGTTTGCGTGCTCACCTGCAGTCAACACGTGCTGTCAGAACGGATAGGGTTTCTAAACTTGTCGTGGTTACCGCAACTCAGCGTTTCTGGCATGCCTCTGCATTGTCAGGGGCGATTCACGAAACTCTTGTATGCATCGCTTTTACATGGTGCTTTTGAAATGTTCTGTGTGTATCTGCAGTGCCCGAGCCTTTCGTGGCCAAATCTGCCAAGGCGGCAACGACCCCCAGCTCTGATGATGAACATCGGACCAAAGAGCTTTCCTGCCATCAAAACTGCCGATTGTGACATTGTGTACTCTTTTGCATGGTGTCTGCACATGCAAATGAAAATCCGTGTAGAATGGATGGGTGTGTTGTACAGATGACACTCTATCCGGCTGCCGTGACCGGTTTCGAGGAAGACACATCCAGAAGGAAAGTGGAGGTCTCAGTCTCCATGTGGATGTGGCACCGTTGTGAAGAGATACATCAGCATCCGGGGGCTCACCTGATACCCGAGGGAGAGCATTTCACGCTGAATCGTCTTGCAGAGACGACCCCCCTCTGTTGTCAGCACTGCAGTGACCTGCTCCATGAGGAAAAAGCGCGCGCAAAGGAGCTCGCACAGCTCCACAAGCAGAAGACCCAGGCGGTTCCTGGGGTCCTTGATCACATCAACCAGCGCTTTCCGTTTATTCAGGCCTGACATGCCCTGGCAGGGGGGGCCACCAGCAAGCACATCCACTTGGCCTGGAAGGGGCAGCATCCTGTTGCACTTGACAGTCTTCACCCAGGCCCTCAGCGCATCAGGGTGCGCGGAACCTTCCGAAAGCTGCCCTTCGCCACGTCCTGCTCCACGGTTGCCAGGCTTCACCGGCCACGACGGGTCACACACATATGCCCCATCTCTCCGCTGAAAGAGGATTGCGCACTCTGTTCTGCATGCAACCGCCTTGACATTGTTGATGTGTGACGACGGCATCTCTTCTCGCTGCATGTATAGGATGTATGAGACTTTGCAGGATGGCATGTCATACTCGGTGTGATGCATCCACTGCAAGGGAGCAAAGGCACCAAACTAATTGAAGTCCGTTGAAGTGGACAAAGTGGAACACATTCCACTTTGGAACGCGGGTCGCGTTCACACTTCTCGTGGGGGCGATGGCATGCGGGGCTGAGCTCAAGCTTCTCGTGTCATGTCCGTCAGATTTTACGATCAGCAGTGTAGACTGCGTTGCAGAAAACCAAAAGCACGGCGCATGTTGCTGCCAGCCCTGTGAGAATTGTGCGAACAACGCGGGGCAAAGATTGTAGGACCCAATGTGTGAGACGAGGACGCAAGACGCATTGCACGCACAGTCAACTTGTGTGGAGCGCACGCAAGCAACGGTAGGCAGAGATCGCCAGCTGGCAAGCCGTCCCTGGGCACGGCCAGGCGACTTGCACAGTCATGCAATCGCATGCCGATGAAGTCATCGGATGCTGCAGGGGTGGTGGGATGGCATTGCTTGGTCAACTTCTGTACCCTCCGCCTGCAGCACTTCAGAAGCCAGTCAGGTTTTGACTCCCTAATTGCATTTGGAGTTTCCAGTTTCCATGTGGCAGCGACGATCTCGGAAACCACATCATCCAGACCAATGACAGGTATGCCAACTATGATTGGTAACCAGCTCATTGACTCTCACTCCACCTTTGAGTGATCGCCGCCTGAGATCTAGACTCCAAAAAGTAGTCGCCAGCCGGTGAGTCTAACCATGAGTCCAACGCTACATCTACCAAGTCAATCCACATACGCTCCAACCCGAACCTATCAGTGGTAGTGCCACATGCGAAAGCCACCATGTTGTGCATGGGGAGGCGACCAGAAGAAGACACGACTAGTAGGGCATCATTGTGGAATACGAAACCACTGCCATGAATTGAACCGTGGCAGGGTCCCTGGCCTCCTCGGAGTGGGTGTGTGGCATGGTTGTGGACATGTTGTGTTGTTCGTGGGCATCGTCGCCAACGCTGTCAACGACGTATTGCCAATGAGCAAAGTTGGTCTCGGTTCGCTTGCCACGGATGATGGGGTGATGGTAACAATGGTAGCACAGAATCCCTAGTTGCACTTGAAGTTGCCCATGGTGCACGTCGCGATGGTGTCGTATGAAGATGTAGTGTCATGCCTGTTGCAAACAATGGTGAAGGCTTCGGTGATCGAGAAAAGTCACATAACAAACCAACCTAGCGGTGGGCATTGACGACGAGTGTGGGCAAATGACTCGGTAACCCTAAACCCCACCGGCCCCCCTTCCATCGCCCACAAAGTACCCTACTAGGTTGCTGTCATACCTGATGACGGCAGCCTCAGCGAGAACGGCTTCTTGGATACCAGCGGTGACGCTCTTGAAAACGGCGGTGAGTGCGCGCGCTGTGGATGCAAAGTACGGCCAGTCCGACATCTGGGACTCCGGTTTGACCGGGAGCATGGGCAACTGGCCCCCGTCTTGGAGGATGCCCACGAACTCAAACAAGCGCTCGAGATACTCCTTCACAAAAGCGCTGCAGAACTTCTGCAGAACCACACAGGCGCTGGTTTATTCTCGCTGCATATATATTGTATGAGACTTTGCAGGATGGCATGTCATACTCGGTGAGATGCATCAACTGCAAGGGAGGAAGGCACCTAATGCTGGTGTACTATCCAGTGCGGTTGCATCCGTATGCAATTGGTGTGTTTCTGTGGCTAGGGGATCACACCTCTTGCGCGCTGAGGTAGAAACGTTTGGCGAAACGCCACTCGCGGGGCTCCCGCGGGTTTGCAGGGTCCTGCGAGTCTTGATGTGTAGATGTCTGCAACAAGTGGAAGTGGGGGAACTTCTTGCTAGAAGCATCTTCTGGAGGTTCGGCCCAAGCCGACCTTGTCTTCTCCAACGCATTCTCGACAGCGATCTGAGCCGCGGCGCACACCTGCGCACATTGCGAGCGTTCACCATCAACCATGTCACCCACTTGCCACCGATCACTTCATTTCGAATCCAATTTCAATTCCAATTTGATATTGAATAGATGTCTTTTAAACACGTGCAGTCCAAGGCGCGACAGCATATTGCACCCATGCACAGCCCCCATGAACAGGTTGATGACATGTGGTGCGCAACGCTATGTGGAAGCGGTAGTGTCTAGTGTAGTGTCTAGTGTAGTGTCTAGTGTCGCAGAGACATACATGATTACTATGGCACCGGCGTGGAAATTGGCGACTCCAAACGCAACCTGGGGAGGTTGCATGTGAAGATTCTACGAGATGCACAGCCAGTCACGATAAACCCGGCACCGTAGTCTAGACAACTATCGAGCACGAGACGTTACGTGACGCAAGATAAATGATCAAGTGTTGTCAAGACTACGTATGTAAGGTTATGTATGGTTGCAAACTGAATTTTCATCACATATGTAGTGAGCGCACCTGCGCCATCTTGCTCTCAGCCTTCTCTTTGCAGCCTTCTGCACTCTCAAAGGCGCGCACCGCCGTTTTGGCTGCATATGTGAGCGCATTCCTAACGCATTTGCGTCGCACGTCGAGCTGGCCACCCTGGTCCAGCTGCTCAGCAGCATCGAGCCGGTCGCAAAGATCTGTAAGGCAGGTTCCGGCATAAAACAATGCTCTGCATGATGATTGTTTCAGTGTTCCCAACCCCCTCCTGACACCAAGTACAGGGTGGCTGCAGTTGAGGATTTCCCCTTTGTCTCCATGACAGCGTATTGGTAATGATGACTCACGATAACTGCACAAGCTATCTGAATCCACACACACACAGACAACGTCTGGCTGCAGGCCAGAGCAATACGCATCCTGATGCTATTCGTAGCTAGCTGAATGTGCTGTACTTCCTGGTTTTGTGCTCAACACAATACAGAAGTCAGCGCTGACCTGCAAGATTCCTGGAGAGGTGTGGATAATTTTGCAACCAGCACTGCTCCAAACAATAGTTGTCATCGAGTTGCTATTAAGTCAATTGCTCCTACAAGTGAACATATCCCGGAAAGTCGCAGCCAGCAAGGGCAGTGTTGTTAAACAGTTAATGGCTCTAGAAGTGAACTTCTAAGCCAGCAAGGGCGGCATTGACAACGTGGCTGGCCCAACAAGATGTTACAGATGCATGGCAGGCAGTGCAAAGTGCCGGTGGGCGAGGACCCACCGTCAAAGTGACGGATGAACATGATGAACTCCTCAACGCCCATGTGAAAGACAAAGCAGTTTGGGTGGTTCGCTTGCGCTGTGCAGCAGGCGGAGAGGCTCCTTTCGATGAGCCATTGGCAAGTAATCCGTCCACCCAGCCTGTCGACCATGCCGGTAGAGAGGCCAGATGCTCCGCCAAAGACGTCCAGCATCCGGAAGAAGCGATCGGCGGGGATCTCCGGCATCTGCAAATGGTGCAGCACATTACATGAAAAACATGAACGAAATTCCCGGAAGGAGATCCAAGGGATCTGCCAAAAGATCTGCGATTGCTCCAAGCGATTGCCCCAAGCGATTGCCCCAAGCGATTGCCCCAAGCGATTGCCCCAAGCGATTGCCCCAAGCGATTGCCCCAAGCGATTGCCCCGAGCAATTGCCGTAAGGAACAACGACATCTTACCAATGGGGGCAATCCACGTTCTGTGGGGTCAACAGCAAGTAGCGGCAGTGGACCATCGCCTGTGATCAAGCATGACCTCGCAGGCAAATGCAACGAGCGCTGCCATTGTCACGCCAGGGTGCACGAACTCTAGGTCAGAGGCCCAAAAAAGCAGACAATCATATGAGATGAGAATCCATCATCAAGGCCATTGCAGAAACAAGATGAGCGTCGTGCCTCTGCCGTGTCAGTCGCCGGCTTGGGTGGTGCATGCGCGAGTGAGGGCTTGGCATGCCTGAAAGTGCACGAGTCGTTGTCGTACGCGTACTTGATGAAGCATGATTTGTGCTTTGCTGTCTCTCCCTCCTTCCCAGCGTGTCTAGGTGGCGCATCTGTCGCGCCAAGCATGTGGCACTCAACCTTGTAATGAATCTTGTTGAGTGGAAACGTGATGAAGTACTCTGCACATCCCAGGTAAGGTCACAACCGCTGCAATCAAACGGACACACTTGAGCGTATGAGTGAGTGGATTGGATTCACAGGAATCCAATCCTCTTGTAACAACATCACGCAAGCATGTACTGTCTCAAAGCGCAATTTTTTTGCTCACAGTGTCTTGCATATTGAGTCCTTAGAGCCTGCTCTCATCCTCGTCAGATGCATGCGAGATCCCTTTGGTGCCAACCCGGCACCCACGCACGCCTGTAATCGTATGGACAATCAGTGCTAGAATTAGCAAACATCACTGCAGAGAGAGGTTCAGACAGTCAGCTGGCTGTACCTGCTCAGACATCTCGCACCTCTGTTGCCCATGTTTGGTCATACTTGCACGCCGTCACGTATGAACAACCTTCACGAGATGATGTAATTGTATGCTGGGTGTAAGGGGTATAGACCTTAGTAGCCACAGAAATCCCAAGGTTTGCCCTCAACGTCCCTGGAGCATGTAGCGCACTTCCCTTAGCGCGGTACATTTTGCAGGGATGCACGAAGGTGCCCTAGTCGGCATGATGGTCCTGCAATTGCGTCGAGGTCCTTGCACGGATCCATGGAGAAGAAAGCAAGCACGAACAAATACTGAGATACGAGGACAAGTCGCAAGTCGAACCTCCGTTCAAGTTGTAGCTCTCGCTATGAATAAAGGCCTCAATTGCCGGCTCAAGGTTGGGTGGTAACCAGCCAGGTACATGAGCGATATCCTCGGTGTTGTCGAGCTCTTCTGCATGCCGATTCTCCTCAATGTCGTCGGTCTCCACCAAAACGCAATCATCGTCATCATCGGAATCCTCGTCATCGTCATCTTCACGATTATCTGGACCGCCCACTACCTCCTGATCATTGAGGACTGCTGATGACGGAGCGCTTGGGGCTTCTGCAGCTATGGCTGGGACAGCTTCCGAGAGATCTGCCTCTTTGCGGAAGCTGAATATAGCTGCACATCTCCCATGTGTGAATGCAGCACTGAAAGGGTTCATGCCATGCTGGCACAGCGCTGACTCCGTTCAAACTGCTTCCTGCTTCAAGTATGCATCGCACAAGCATCATTGGTCAAATCTGTCTACTTCCTTTGCATCTTTGGGTTGAGGAGGCAACAGGCTAGCCACAATGTTTTGGAAGTGGCGTTCAATCCTCGAGTTCTGTCCCCAAATTCATTTTTTGGGGGATGTAGACCCATATATGACATGGTTTGGCAAAACGCTAGCAGGCCATATTCTGCCACGGGAACAAAGGCATTGGTAGGACTTCTTTTCACGGCACCTCTTGAGCTCGGCACAACGCCCTTGAGTGATGACGACCCAAGCAAAATGTGTTTCAGGAATTTCGATCCATCGCAATCCCAGAAACACATAGGGTTGATGAGGTCAGACATAGACTTTCAAGAAACAACAACAAGATCTCTTGCTGGCCCACCCTTCAGCCTCTGCACAATGGTTGCAACTCCATCGGTGTGTGATCCCTATTTGACAGGATGCTTATGCAACGGCCTTAACAGGATCATTGAACGAGACATGATTTCGTGGGGTCGTTGCATGCCTTCGGGGGCGTCCTTGTGTGCACAAGCTGCGGCGTAGAAGCGCGCTTGTGAGTTGGCATAGTCCGTGGCTCGCTGGTCGGCAACCTCGCGAACGATACTTTCAGTGTCCGTGGCCTTGAGGGGGGCGCGCAAGCAGGTGTCGGCAGGACTTGACAGCCATACCCCGCTGAAGCAGCCATGCTGGATAGCCTCCTGTGTGCATGGCCAACCTGTTGAACTGGACCACAACGCAAGAGAGGTCCAGTACTTCGATAGAATCGAGTTCGATCGCCAGTTATGTCCCCCAAATACATTCCGTTTTAGGCATTTGAACCCGCTAAACTCACCGCCTGGCGTTGCGCTAGAGAGGCCTTGAGTGATGAGCCCTTGCTGAGTGCCACAACACCGCCTCCACAATCCATTCAGCATTCGGTGTGATGCGTTCAATACTACTGTGAAACCATCCCATTCGATGTTGATCATTGCCATACTGAGTATTTTTGTATCTTTGGACGGGCAGCACATTCCGTTTGAAATGCCATGGGCCTTGACTCAAATATGTTCACACTTACCCTACTGCCGCTAAATATTCAAATGAAATCGCAAAAAAATGGCCGTTTGAAACATACTCGGACAAAGTTTGAATATTAGCGTGATTGAACAGTTAGCGGCGATACGGTATGCCATTAACAGCATTCACCAGTTGGTGGTGCAGAGCTGAGCACCCACAAAGAACTCGATTGCTGCAGCAGTCTGGTCTCTGAGACCTCTTCAACAGCGCCTTCACCTCCTTGTGACGCATCGCCATCCAACGAGCATTCACTTTGTCTTGGCACAAATGATACTCTACAAAAGCTTGTGCCTGGTACTGGGATGTTGATTTCCACGATGTAGAGGCGCAGGTATGTATCCAACAGATGAGCAGACTAGTTTCATCTGAGGGTGGGGTTGCTCCTCGACCGATCTAGTGTTCATCTTGTCAGCTGCGCAGCTCATCTTGCGTTTAGGCCCCCTTGATGACGGTCCCATATACGTTGTTGGTCAGCCTGGCTACAGCCTGCTTTAAATGGCACCTTTCTTAAAGCGCAGCCAAGTGAGTGGTAGATGGGCACAGACATGCAGGTTGGCGCGAGCATGTCCTTGTAATCGGCTCCTTTGAATGCATATGTAGCTGCCTCTCAATTGCAGAGCAAGCTTTCTTGCATGCGCGTGAAGCCAGCTTTCACAGAGCCCACCCTCCCTGGGGTTAGTTAGCTAACATTTCTCGAGCAACGCACTTCGCACCGCGTCAGGGCTGCACAGAAGCCTGCACAGAAGCGTATGGCTGGTACCCAAATGCTGAATTTCTATGTCTGATTGTGCAGGTTCTGATCCAAAAAGAATCGCGATGTACAGCCAGCATATTTCAGCCAGGGTGCCGCTCAAAGCGGCCGCATGGACTCAAAGTCACCCAGATGCCGGCCGCGTTATGACACATGAACGCCAGCATCAGGAGCTTACCGTTGGATGGTCAAGTGTGCTGGCGTCATCCGCCGCTGGAGCCTGAGGAGGGGTGATCCAGAAGATTTCTGTTACTAGAAAATGATTGAAGTGCCTAGTGACGCCATCAGGCTCCAAGGCATACTCCGTCTTGAGCCCCACGACGTCTCCAACTCTCACCTGCCACATGTGCCAAACCAGTATCAACCAATGCTTGCAGTGTTTGACCAAAAACGGTACTGCCGATGCACTTTCTGCCCATCAAATCATGGGGCTTGCCCTGCGGCGAGGCTTGGTGCGGCCACATCGGGGCAGATTATGTGTGGTGGGCACTTGTGTACGGCACCAGAACATTCACCATGCAAACTCAGTTCCGAAAAACCATGCGAGGAAGGTTTGGCCTGCATCCTATGGAGCCACGACGCTAACATTTTGAGCCCCTGCAAGTTGGAAGCGGAAAGATGTTTACGGTGATACAGCCCCGCCTCGGGCCAAACATACCGCCACACGTACATCGAACTCAATGAACGCGGCACCATTCAAGACAAATGCAGGGAACTTGCATGGAGGACATGGGAAATATGTGGGCTGGGCAGCTGCCAGCACACGCGATACATGCAGACACGAGAGAAGGCAAGGCATCATGCAGGCACCTCGAGCAAGCCCCCGTCGTCATCGATGCTCCTAGCGCACTCGGAGTGGCTCCATGCCGGGGATCCACCCCCCCTCTCCAGCCCGCCATCGGCATTCCCGCCAGCGTCATCCACTCCGTCATCATAAGTCATCCTGGCAAGGAATTCGCGCCGCTTGTAGCCATCCTGCAACACGCCAGTCCTTCTTGAACCACAGGTTTCGAGATCCCGCCATGGCCTTCTGCCCCATTGTCAGAACCGGCCCATTTTTGCGACTTTGCGACTCTACAACGCTGCACAGCAAATGTAGAAGTATTATGTTGTATGGAACTGACAAGGAGGGAACAGGGGCTGTACCTCATGAGGTCGCTCGCCTTGAAGGTCAGCGAGCGTCATTTTTGCAAGCACTGGAATCCCACTGGGATGAGACAGGTCCATGTAGCTGCAGTACTCCCCATCGCGTAGCTTGGTGGCGCTTCTGAACAGCCGTGTTATCTCCTTGCTGCACTTATCGTCCTTCCACTTCCACGCCTTGATTAGGGCTTTCGCGGCTTTGTGCCTTGTGGACTCCAGTGTTATGTCGGGGGCCCTTTGCTGTGCGCGCCCTCCTGCTGCCGTCGATGGGTCGGCGAGGATTCGATAAGGATACCGTATCCTTCGTGCAGCCTGCGAAGATGAAGTTCACGCACATGAGTGCTCGCGGGCACGGGCACCCAGCGTGCGCCCTGGCGCGGCAGCTTTGCACTGAAGGCATTTTAAAAATCAATCATATGCTCACACCAAAATTTTGTCGGTCGTACATGGTCAGCTGTGGGCAATCTCACTTCTTACTCGAAGACAACGACTGTACAGTCAGGCTGGCCCAGGAACGGAATCAGTGACGATACCTCAGAGGTCTCAGAGTAGCAATGATAAAATTCAATGCTTAGGCAGTAGTGTTGTGCGAAGGTACACCGTATCGCTTCTGTGTGTCGAGACACCCGGTCGAGCAGGAAAGGCTCTTCAATCCCAGAGCACACCTCTGACAGGAGTTCCGCCGGCTTCCATGATGAATCTGCATTCTCACTCATTATTTATAGACTCTTCATGCCCGGCTCTTTCGCCTTGAGAAGGCAAAGGGGTAGCCCTCGCCAGAAGTCCAGAAATATCATAACTTCGTCGACCTCCGGTTACATGTTGACTCATAAACTCACGTAGTATGCCGTAAGCGCTCATTCGCACAGCTTCCATGATCGTTTTGCTTCAACCATACTCGCACCCTAGATAGCTCTGACAGTCCTTGCAGATAGCTCAAGCACACAGGTGAACAAACTGTGGATGATTGTTAATGAATGTTTGCTCGTCATCAACACTCGCCCCATCGACAACGACTTTCCAAGTTGAGAGAACAGTTCAGTAGGAGGAAGCTTTTTCCTTTCCAGCTGGAACGGCAACATGTAAGAGCGCATTTGTGTCTGCCTCGTACATGTGAAATTTTTCATCGCGGTACTGTTTTTCCCTGGCCGTCAGCATGGCCGCAATTGCATTAACACGTCTCATTACTCAGCTGGCGTGCGCGCGCTTTTGCCACTCCCCTTGCCCACTGCAACGCCGCCATGGCAATCTATCAAGTCGTAGCGCTCGGCAAGTTGCTGGACAATATGCGTTCTGTCAGAACGACGTCAAGTATCGCTGTCGTTCCCGGCTAGCAGTGTTGACAAGTGCTGTGGGATTTGAGTACTTCCAACCATGGCAGACCAGGCGATTGGAGGAGGCTTATGCTGAGGGCAGACGCCAAGTGAAAGTGCGTCACGAATTGTATGCCTATAGTATCGTTTTCTGTTTTGTTCCCAGCCCGAAAGTCTCGCTGCGTTGCCACGTTTCGATAGTGAAGCTTGCTAGCCTGCACTGGCTAGCCACCCTGTGTTGCAAGAGACGCCGAAACTTCTCCCCTCTCGTGTTTATTCATATATTGAACTTATGACAGCAATGGCTGGTTCTGTTGTGCTGACGGCATCGTCATTGGCCACCCTAGGTTTGTCATCATGCTCGGTTTGTCGTGACTTGTGTTAATATAGGCAACCTCCTTGGTTACTGATTCTTATTATTATGTTCCCTATTCTGCAAGCCTGGAAATGCCGTTTTGGGTGCGCCGGTAGTACGTACACACTTCTCCACAGTCGCGAACACCACCATTGGGGACACGATTGGGAAAAACGGAAGAAAAACGACAAACTTTCTCCAATCCACTTGAATGTGATGTACTGGTGAATAGTTTTCGTTCACCAAGCGTCCAAATATCTAGCATTGTCCCAACACTCGTGGCGTTCGGTGACGTCTAGTTGCATTGCAGGTGAAGCAGCTGGCTGGGGACTGTCAGCTGGGCCGTGAGGAGGTGCTGGATTGGTTCAAGTGGTGGGACTCTCTGCCGGAGGCGACAAGGAAGAGTTTGAGCGAGGCCCGTATTGCTGCGGAGGCTGCCAAAGCGGAAAGACAGGCACACCTCAAACAGCAGAAGGCGGCACAGATACAGGAGGCAGCTGCCGAGCGGTTGCAGTACCAAGGTAGGGTCTCGCCAAACAGTGTGATTCAGGGGACCAGATGTCTGAAACTGCCTGCAAGGGGGTCAAAAACGGGTGTCGAAATACAATCTGGCGAAGTACGGCAAGTCAAGGTAAGGCAGGACACGTGGAGGAATTACGAGGCAACCTGTTGCACAGTGCACATGTGTGCCCTGCAGTATTCCTGTAACTTCTTCATTGATCGAGTTTTTTGAGCGTGTTCGAGTCAATGGCGACGACCTATGATGCCAGCATAGGGAGGTCATGGAGTCAGCACGTCCGAAGCCCTTTGGCACCTCCCTGCTGGTGAGTGCACGGCTTTGCAGACACGTCGTGGCCCTCGGTTGTTTGACTCGCCAAGGGTGAGGTGGCTTACCATGATGCAGCTCAAGTCTGTTTAACATCGAGCCAGGTTGCTCGCTGTCCTGCAGTGGCACTTTCGTGAAGTTGTGGAACGGCACTCACATCTGTGACAGCCCATCGCGTCTGGACAGAACTGCGGTGTGAACGTCTCATGGTGGGGACGTACAGCGACGCAGATGCTGCGAGACACAGCGCTCTCACAAGTTGGGGATGCATGCAGAGATCCGCGACTTGAAACGCGCAAAGAGGAAAAACGCAATCTCCAAAGCTGCGGAAGCGACCCTGCTCATGGTTTCCCAAAAGTCCCGCTATCCAAACGACAAAGTGGTCAATAGCATTTGCAACCTTCATGGCATGCAGCGGAAGCAGGTTCTTGATTGGTTTGCACAACAAAGACGTGGGACTGCAGCAAACAGTGCTGCAGATGTGGCAACCTTGGGGAAGAACGGAAATGTTCTGGAAGCACCATCCGACAGTGTCAGTGAACAGCAGGCGGGTGGGGGTGTTGGAATGGACGTGCAGTGGTAAGCAGCAACTCCATCGCCTTGCACCGACTAGAATGGTTAAAAGCGTATGGCAGGAGACATGAAACAAATGAAGCAAAACCAACTTCACAGTTGACCGCGCCTGAACTGGAGCCATAGTGACGATGTTATGTAATTTTCCTTGAACACGAGTGCACTTGCCATTCATAATACTGTAACAATACTAACAAACTGGCTGTCACGGTCAAGCTTTGGACTCGTTGCCAGGTGTGCATTGAGAACACATGTGTGTTACAACGAAGCGGGAAAGCAAAGCAGAAATACACTGCAGACAAGGACGTTTTTTCGGAGCTTGGCGACTTGGCGGCAGGGGGGGGGAACCGGGTGTCCCAGGCTGCCTTCGTACGTGGCGTCCGTCGGGAGCTCAGCTGTGCTTTGTGCAAGGGCAACGCGCGCATGTACTACAAGTCCCTCTCTCGTATCGCCGTGAACGTCGGCTCGGACTTCCATGCAGGGTGTGATGCACCGCAGGAAGATCCCGGCGTAGCTTAGGTTGCTGGTTTTCTTGTGTGTTTTGTCTTAGTTTGTGACGTTGTTTTCAGTGTTAGTTTCTGTGTTTTTTCCTGTTTTGCCAGCCCTGTCGCTTGTAACAGAACTGCAGACAAGGACGACTCAATTCAAGAACACGAAAGAAAATCAAACCAAACACACAGGAAAACAAAGAAAGAAAGAAAAGGACAATCAAAACAGCCAGCCGACAAGACTAAGGGAGAGCAAAGCAGGAGCGCTACAACACGACACACCAACCCCTCTACACCTCACCTGCCTCATCAACCGGCAGCTCACAACCCGGCATGAACTGCCGGCCCACATTCTGTGCAAAACAAAACGTGGAACGGTAATACATCTTCCCGTTGCCACGGCACAAAGCCCAGCTGAGTTCTTGCCGGACCGAGCGCACAAATGCTGCCTTCAAAACACCTCCACTTGCAGCCGCCACATCGCCTAGGTCAGACGAGAAACGCGAAGCCTCTCGCCCAAGGCGCCCGAACGACTCAACTGCAAGCGGTATGAAGTCGTAGCCGACGTCTTGACCAAGTGACTTAAACTGACGTCTCTTTGCCTGCTCCGCCCGCAACACGGCAAAACCCGCATCACGAGCCGCGCCACGAACGTAGGAAGCTGCGGTAGGATGCGTAACCACGCAATCCAAGACGACGATGCGGCCCTCCGGCATGACAGCCAGAATGTCGCCACGCCGCAGACCAGCAGCGCCATTGCAGTGGCCATGAGCGACCAGACTGCTGTATGCTGGTTCCGCACTGGAAGCGCAACCAGCACGACGGATGGCCCGACGCCAGGCAGAAGCCCAGATATCGTGGCGTAACGTTGCCATCCCAGCAGTTTGATTGCAGACCATCGCATGATCTGGCTTCCCCGCATCTCCAGCTCCACATAGACAAGGCGGAGCTGCTACCCGAACAGGCACCCCGACACCTAGAAGGTGGCGTCCAGCTGAGACAAAATCCTCATTGCTAAGACGCGTAGTGGCAGCACCAGGCAACGCAGTGATCCACGCCGCGGAAGGACCAGTCGCAGCACTAAGGAGACGAGCCGCATCCCGTCTACCCGCGTCGGTGGCCACATCAAACGAGGAGCGGAAGTCGCGAGCAGCGCGATCGCCAATAACTCGCGACACAACGTGCGCTTTGATTCCCAAGTAGTTCTTGGAGTTGCCAATGTCCATGTGGATGCGGTAGTGTTGTAAAAAGATACATCATCATCACAACGTGCTGCACACCTGGCAACAATTCGGCCACCAAAGCGTCTGTGATGTCGCGAGAAGACTGCTCCCAACCACAGTCTGAAGCAACGCTGTCATAAACGCGTTGCCAAGCAGAGATCAGAGGAGCCCGCGCTACCCCAGTAAAGGGCATGCAAGCCGCCACACCACCTGCCATGGCAGCTTGCGCCAATGCCGCTCCAGAAACAAGAGCAGCATCAGCTTCCACTTCGGAGGAGAAACGCAGCCCTAAACCACCATGCCGTAAAGGCAAGGTCATTTGCTGCACCTCGCGACCTCCAGGGACACGCGCGCCCGCGGGCCCAATGGCCGAAGGCAAGCGAAAGAGGCAGACGGCGGCCTGAAGGATCGCTTGCTCAACACGACGCGTGGCCGCCGCCAAATGCACCCACGGCACAGAGCGCTGGAAATGAAACATGCGCAGGGAGAGGGATGCCCGCAGCAAAGCAAACTGTGATTGCTTGGGCAGTGGAAGCCGCATCAACTTCTCAACCTGCGACGTGACACTGTCCGCGCGTGCGGACACAACGCCTGCAACATATGCGTCTGAGCCAACAGGAGTGCCGCATACTGTGACACCATCCGGGTTGTGCCGGACACGCAGATCCGCAGCCAATCGGGCGATCGCACTTGGAGGGCCTCCCGTGAGGGCGCACTTGCGAGGATGCACCGACAGACCCACCCCTGCAGCGCCACGGGGTCCCTGCAACGTGGAGAAAGCAGCCCGCAATTGCTCAGCGCGACCCACCATACTGACGTCGTCCGCGAAAGCAACAATTGCGACACCCGGCGCCGCCGCACGTGCACGCTCCAGCGGTTGCTGTAATGCTAGGGCAAACAATAGAGGTCCCAGTGGGTCACCTTGCCGCACGCCGGCTTGCGACTGTACCGGAGGTGTGCCAGGAGGGGCTCCCAGAATGTGCAGGTCCGAGGGAGCGCCATTAGCCCACTGTACAAAAGGCAGCAGCGCAGGTACGCGGTCTTTCACCGCAGCAAACAAGGCCGAACGCGCAACGCTGTTGAAAGCATTGGCTTGGTCCACAGTGAGAAGGGCCGCCTCCGGATCTTCAGCCAGGGCGGCGCGAACAGCATGGCCCACCGCCTCCGCGCCCCCCGGAACGCCCACACCCAGTTGAAGCCGGGCAAGCGCGGGACCAACTTCTTCACAAGCAGTCAGCGCACATAAAGCGGCAAACCTGTACCAAACCTCGCCAATAGCGACGGGCCGCAATCCACCGTCTGGCTTTTGCAGGCCCACGAGAGAGGCGTCCAAGAGGGAGCTGTGACGTGGAAGCTCACCACTAAGAATGAGATTGACGAAGGCCAAAGTCGCATTGAACGCCTCTGTGGTGGCCTTGGCCGCTGCCACAATGTGCTCGTAGGTCCACTGCGATGGACCACCTGCCGCGCCCCGCTTGGACTGCAGACGCGACAGCGTCTTCTCCAGCACATCGCCTCCAATTTGAAGCGCCTCGGTGTCGTCTTGAAGCGTCTGGGCAGGGACCGCAGCGGGATGCTTGGCGCGCAAGGCAGCAATGACAGCAGGCGAGCGCGCATCAGCCAGCGGGTCCGAAGCCAAAGCGCGCGCACCTCTGGTGATGCTGCTGGCCTCAAGGAAGCGCTGAATGCGTGCCGCCAGTTGCTGATCTGCGACAAGCGTCGGCTATGCACCCGGCCCGAGGAGATCCGAGCACCTTGTCCTCCATCAATATCATTGTCATCCAGGGGAGCTCCGTCGGTTATGCGAGCCAGCCGAGCCAAAATGCGGCGGGTGCGCCCTTTTGACGCCCCACCGTCGGCCAAGACCCTCCGCGGAAGGTCCGCGAGCGCCTCCAGCGTCGAGTGCACGTGAACAGCAGCATGCGGGCCCCTTGCGTACGCCGCAGCGTCCACTATGTCCTCGAGGCATCGGGCAACTGCCTTGGACCAAGCTGCGCGAGCAGCGAGGGGGACTGACTGTGGCAACGACGCTCTAGGGCGCCTGCCGGTTCGAGCCGGCGGCTGCGGCAACGCCGCGGCACGACGCAACCCAGCACGAGCGTTTGCTCCACGATGACCACCTCGACCCCGTCCTGCATGCCCCCGTCCACGACCCAAACCACCCCTTCCGCGGTTGCGCCGACGAGCGCGAGCGCTAGCAGGACCGGAACCCGCTGAGTTACGGGTCTCAGCCCCCGAGACAGACTCAGACGCCTCAGCGCCTTGCGCAGGGTCGACTTGCTCCGCGGATGCAGCCGCTGTAGGGTGGGCTGCAGGAGAGCCAGGATGCGAGTGAGAAGGTAGAGAATGCGAGGGCAGATGCGGAGGATGTGGGAGGTGAGTATGTGAAGGCGGTGTTGGTGGAGGTGGTGCTGGCGGAACAGAAGGGCGGGGAGTGACAGGTGAGGGAGAAGCACGACGAGGATGTGGACAGGAAACCCTGGATGGTGAACCAGTCCGAGGCTGCACATTCTCTGCCAAACGAGAGGGGCCACATCTCACGGTAGGCAAGGATTGCGAAAAAGCTGACGGAGAACGCTCAAGACCAGGTACCGGCACTTCGTCCACCCGGCCACGGTTACATCGTTTGGCAGAACCCTGACAAGACTGAGACCCAGAGCCACTGCGCTTACGTCGTTGGCCCACCGACGTCAGATCCGCACGAGACAAAGAAGACGAAGAATGCTGGAATCTGCGGCTCGGCCGAGACGCAACCTGGCTGGTCGGAGCAGCCGGTCTTTTCCTCGTCCCTAGTGAGTATTGCGAACACCGTGGTGGGGCAACGATAGCGAGCGAGCGCGAGCTTGCTCATGTGTGTTCAAAGGCACCTGATCTGGCGAATCTGGACACTCCATGGCGAGCCGCGCGCCGTGAAGCAAGCGGTCTCACAGCTGCGACATGTCGTACATCCCAAGACCCACCAATCAATCAACTCCAAGCTTGCTACAAACCAGCTAGCACGTGCTCGTACGTCATGCCGGTGGGCCCACCTGCCGAGCCGCGTTTGGCCTCGAGTCGCTCTAGAGCGCGCTTGAAAGTGTCCTCGTCAACGCGAAGCAGCGGAGCATTGTCCTCCAGCGGGGCCGGGGGCTCAGCGAATGGATGCTTCTCGCGCAGGGCCGCGATGACCTCAGGCAGACGGGTATCAGCCAGGGGCGCTGACGCCAGCATGCGTACAGCGCGTGTCACACTGCCAAGTGCGAGCATGCGTTCCATACGCAACGCCATGCTTTGTTCGGCTGACAGCTTGCGGCGCCGAACACGCGGGATAGCCACCTCTCGCTCATCCGTGATCTCGTCATCATTCTCGTCCTCAAGGGTTTCGCCCGCCTGTATACGTGCCATGCGGGCCAGTGCGCGCCGATTGCGCCCGTGTGTCCCGCGGCTGTCCGTCAGCGCACGTCGCGTAAGGTCCGCGAGGACATCCAAAGCAGCGCAGACCTCCGCGGACGAGCGGGAGTCGTCAGCGCGCTCGACATTGTCGTTGACGTTCCTGACTGCGCACTCAAAGGTGCGGTTCCACTGCGTGCGGACAGCCGTCGGCTCTGTTTGCGGAATTATGATACGCGCGGTAGGGCGGCGGGCTGGCGTTTGGTGGTTGACGGCGCGCAAGGCCCCTGTGCGTGAGCGTGCGGCCGGTGTGCTCGGCGGTCAGCTACGTCCGCTCATCAATGGCGCTGGTGACGTGCGGCGCTGTTGCTGCCTGACGGACGTTCCAGCACCGGGAGAATAAGCCATTGACAACAACGCATTGATCGGCATGGGTGCGGACGACGGCGGGGGGGTGGGCCGCAGCATTTGAGCCGGGGGTGGCACAGTCGGGAGTTATGAAGGTATGACGGTAGCAAGGATGCGCCTTGCACGTGGAGCGGACAATACCATATTGGATAGTACCATACATTTACGAAATGTTTTGTCACAAGGTATGTAGGTATTACCCTCTACCACTTTGTCCATATATGTATCTTTGTGTAGGTAAGAGCATATGTGGTGGAGATTAACATTTGTTATGTATGTCCATATGTGTGCATAGCATGTCTTGTTTTAGTATGATTTATATCGTGTCATGCATGTATATTACAGGTAGCTTGTCTTACATGTATCATATTTCACGTATTTTGTTAATTCTGTTGTACTTGTTTTGTGTGAACCTACTTCACTTCTATTGTTTACATAGGTATATTCTATAGGTATTGCTACAAGTTATATTGCTGTTGCAAAGATATGTAAGTTTTACGCATTCTCATGAAGTACGTATCTTATTCATGTGAGAGTGGTAGGATAGATTGTCATTTATGAACAAGTGTTGAATGAGAATGAAAATATTATTCCATTCACATGTCTGGCATATGTAATGTGTGGAGGGAATAAAGTGCACTTGTTCATAGCATGGGAATTTAGATTGTGTTTGCACAACTCTTTTCCAGTGGTAGTGGATTGCAAGATAGGTTGTGTATTTGACTTAGTATTAGTATTTGCAACTATCTTCTTTCAATATTTTCTGTCGTATATGAAGTATATGGTAGAGGTATGCGACATGATGAAAGTATATTTTAAGAATTGACATATTATATTATGATATGGTGTAATAATGTGTGCTATATGTAATGGTTAATGTGATGGTTGTGTTCTAGTCTTTTCCATCATGACTGCATTGATCAAAACGGGTAAGTTACAGGTATATGATAACGTTGCTCACCATACAAATATGATTAACGATATACTCCAATCTACCAATCTTCCTCATTTACACATAGTGCAATAGGACAATGAGTTGTATATTGGCATGAAGTTTAAGGGTTTAACACGTTCATTCTGCACCGGTATCCTCCTTGGTAACTTGTCTTCCCTGCTTACCCATCTTTGCCATACCTTCATGTCCAGCCATCTCGGCACGCTGCCTGCCACCGACATTTCCTGCCGCAGACTGCCTCTCCCTGCCGTCCAGCTCGTCGAAATTCTTGCCAAACTTCTCTTGAGCAACTTCCTGTTTAGCCTGGTCCTTGGCAGATTGATCCATTGAAGCCATCGCGATCTTAGGTTTGTTAAAATATCAGTAACTGAGATAAGAGGTCACATTCACATGTCAAGAACACATGTCCATTTTTCAGTACTCGTATATGAAAAGTACCCAACAATGATGTCACGCAGTCAAAAAAGCTTGCCCGTTTGTTGGTATCGTTACGGTTTAGCAGCGTATTCAGTTGACACGTGCACTTCAAAATTCATGCACTGTAACATTCCAAAACTCAGCTAGAAATCTCCCAACGTCACTCGCTCCGCTGTTTTTCGTCGCCTGGTGCGGCGGCAGTGACGGCATGGTCCTGGAAAACGAAATTGTACCACACATATGTAAGTGGAACTGTCGCTGCATGCCACATGCAGTGCGCGTCGAAGAGACCGAACAGAGGTGGGAAATCCAACACCTCCAGCAACATGGCGGCATTGACGCACAAGATGAAAACGACCATCTGAGTCCTGCAGTACATGGAATGCAGTGTAAAAGCAATGTCAACGTGGGTGGAGAGTATACGCAGCACACCCTGCATGTCATCAAGTGGTTTCAAGCAGTATGGAAAACCCCACGTCCCTTTCCAAGGGCCTTGGGTGCTCACACGGTCGACACATGACGCAGAAGACGTTGGCTGCAAATATGCTTTGAATCGTTTGCTTCCGTGGACGAACGGATCTGAAACAGCTGAATAAAGGCAAATCACCAGATTGAGCCAAGCGCCTGCTGTAGTGCTACTCCAGTGCATTTCAAAAGCGTCAATTTTCAACGACACAAGTAACCCCATAAACAGTTTTGGGAGTTGCCGATATCCATTTGTTGTAAATACATACACCTGTTTAGGCGAGAGATCAGCTTCCGCCGTCTCGCTTGTTGTCAACGCCATCTTTTTTGGACTGGCATATTTGCATTTGTTAAACAGATGCAGGAGATGCACCATCAGCACAAGTAATAGCGACAGGCAAAACCACTGTCTAGCGTCGATGCTGGCATGCTGTATGGTCAGGCCGTTCACACCTGGCAGAATGTCTGGTAGTCAAAGCCCATACTAGCCACAATGTGCTGGAGATCAAGCCACACCCGATGCAACACACCATGTTCCAGCCATAGTCAAACTTGACAAACAGCATGTACCGTAAGTGGACGGCCAGCCCTGCCAAAGTGAATGCTCCAAGTAGCACACGGCCATGGACCCTGCTCAACAGAGCACTATTGTCTCACATACCAACCAAAGATGACTGGGTGCCCTCTAATGAACCTGCCCCAACTCATTGAGTGTTTTGCTTCGCCTGTTATCCAGTAATGCTGCCCTTCCACAAGGCAATTGGACACAGCGGGTCAGGTTCAGCTATCCCCTGGATATCAGTGCCGACAAGAGATCTCAGTGCCGGCCCTCCGTTTGGTATTGTAACAGAATCCCAGCCCATATTCTCGCGTTGGTGTATGGTGTGACGCTTCAGCCCATGATTTCTGCAAACCTGTGATACACTGCAGCAACGAGAGTTTGACGATTTGTAAAGTTGCTTTCTACAAGCTCGTCTCATGAAGCCTCAGCTACAGCAGGGACACAGAGGGCACTGCAGCTGCAGGGGACAGGTGAAAGGCGACCTCATGTGTGATGAAAAAGCGGGTCATGGGGTGGTCGTAAAACGGACCCTTACCGTCAAAACACCTATCAAATGCGATTGCCAATACTGTCAATGACCTGGGTGGTGCATTTGTATTACCAACGCAACAATTTTAAATTAATTAATTCTTCTTGCCATTGCAACGCCCGATCTGGTGATGATCCTCATGCGACATTCCATAAGTAGCGGAGATACACAGGTACGTTGTCAGCATGTCTGCTGCCTAGAACTCTGAAAAGGGCAGGATAGATACTTTTGGGCGTAACCTCTGTGAAAAACACCGCCCTGTGAGAAAGCCAAGATGTTCTTGGGCAGCACCAATCTCACCTGACAGTGGCAAAAAACCAGCTTTCAGCGGGGGGGCGGCGCACCTGTGCAATGCAAAGACGCGAATGCATGTGATATAGAGCATCACGGCCACAACACAGTCGGCCGAGAGGTAATCCAGCCGTTCGGTTCGATATGTGTCCCGTGCGTGAAATAGCGAACTCCACACCCATGAGTTGCAGCATGCAGCCAAATACAGCCACCACAGCCACGAATATGGGCTCTGCATGGGTACACCAGTGGATCTGGTCAACAGTTGCGTGAGCATGGATAGCTGAACAAGCAAGGTTGCCCCTTGTGATGGGAATAATAGCACTCATTCTCGTGACTGAACTGCGTTGCGTCCATTCATTTTCAGCAATGCGACATTCGCAGCGTCAGCCCACTCCAACACGTTCAGTTGAGGTGCAGAGACTTGATCAATTGCCACGGCAGACTTCCAAGAGCAGGAGAAGATGCCAACTGCGCACTGGTCAGTGCAGGCGATACATGGGTACTCAGCAACGAGAACTCCCCCCTGCTGCGAATGTGCAACAACAAAACCCGGCAGTATGGCAGAGCATGTGCAAAGCACCACACCTGGAGACCACTCCGCTTGAGGAGTTTCCAATATTGGAGGCCGTTATGGACATGAGCACCGAGGTTCGCCAATGACAAAATCACTGATGCTATCTCCTGGGTGCCTGCGTGCGTTGACAAAGCATGACTAAGATGCGTTCCAAGACAAGCATCATCCACCATTTATGCTGGCAGTGCAGCACCTATGGTGCTATTTCTCGATGCGCCCGTGGCCATGCTAACACAGGCACGCCCGACTTTTCTGTTGCTGGCCAAAGGTCTTGGAGGAATCATGACATGAGATGGGCAAGTGGAGCAGCTCGGCACTGCGGTTTAGGAATTGTCGCTTTGCAACTTTTGTTCATGAGGTGCTACTTATCTTGTTTCGTGACCCTCGCCACACCTGCAATCCGAACAAAAGGCCACTTTCCATGATACTTGACAACTTCCAGTCCATTGGTAGCCCTTGCAGCCTCCACTTCCAGCATGCACAGGTACTTGCAATCGTCCTGCATGGAGATTTCACACGCTGTCATGAGCTTTGTCGTTTTTACTAGCATATAAAAAAGTTGGAAAACACAGACATGGGCAGCAGTTTTTGAATATTTGCCTCTTCTCCAGCATTCTGTCCGCAAACTGCGTACCTCGCATCCCCACGAGAATAACCTCAGCGCGAACGAGGCGTTTCCATTGCAAACGGTGCCGCAGCGCTCTTTTCTAACTTCATGTGCACCATCCAGTACTACACAGCCGGACTGCAGGCAATTGGTTGTGCAGCCACGGTATTCGAACTGCCTGTCTCCTGGACTTGCACCGACTTCCAAGCAAAAAACTACCACGCTGCTCAAAAGAGCAAGCAGGCGTACATAAAATATACTCATGCTTTACGAGCGCCCTAGTGCGCGCGATCCAAAGGGCAGGTGCGCATGAATCATAGAGGCAAAAGTGGCGTGCACGACATTGTCATGCAACGTGTCGCACAGAGCACTGCATAACATCTACTAATCTGTGTATGCATCATGCATGGGAATCACTGTCCAGATGCCATCATCTCCTAGTTGGGCGGTGCAGACGGCAGGTTACAAACCCTGATGCTGAGTGGGGGGAAGCATGTTGACGAGATTCAGGCATCCTTGTGACAAAATTCGAGGAAAGTAGCCCTGCATAGAAGGAAAACTTGCAACACCTTGTAGTTTGGATGGACCGCGTGAAGTTGCACAGCGTGCTTGAACATCATCCTATCCTGAGAAATACCCCAATAAGTGCGGTTGAGTAATGGCTTCCAGCTCCGATTGTTTCTGAGGAATATCCCCGCTTACCCTCATTCAACAATATCCATTGCAAGCATGCACGACCACATTCTTGACTTGCAGAATAGGTGTATTTGAAGCAAAGCGTTTGTCATTGATGCAGTCAGCGTAGCATTGTGCTGAAGAGGGGACTCGTTGGACCTGTCGCATTGCATCAACTGCTCAGATTCCATTCGTGAACAGTTCCTCATCAGGAGCAATTCTACACAGCCATGAACCCTTCCACCTTATTGGAAGTCGATGCCAACCAATCGAGGGTCAAAGCTCGAACTCGCAAACTCTTGATTCGTTCACTATGGTCGATGCTCGCGGTCTGCATTTTGGTGGTGGTCTTGGGACTCATGCCTTGCTCCCCACAAGCTCAGCCGGAAGAAGATCTTTTCGTTCAGAGTCGCAAATCTGAAGGAGTTTTGAAGCATTTGGTACTTCTTCACAGACACGGTGAGCCACCTCTTGCTACATGGCCAGTGCTGATAGAGTACCCTGGATTGCTGGAAAGCAAAGCAGAAGGAAATCCCAGCCGTGCCAGAAAACTCATGAACATTGATTTACAAGTACTGGTCACGTTCGCGCATGGCATCCGCGAGCAACACGAGTGTTGCGCGCAGCAAATGCCTTGTTAATGTCGCCAGGGAGAAACGGGAGCGAGGGCAGGTTATATCGCGCCACCCCTGACGGCAAATTTCTGTGGCATGCATGTCCTTCTCTTCTGATTATATCTTCAATGCTGCCGAGCCAGCTTGTGCTCGTGGCCACGAGCAACAAAGGGCTACCTTGAGATAGCAAAGTATATACAAGAAGACTTCGGCTAAGTGGTTGATGGCAGTTGAAGGTGAGGATGAATTTGAAGAAAGCCGCGGTTAGACCGAGGTCTGAATCAGTTTTTATGCAGGAGCACGTTCACCCATAAACTGGTACGGATATGAGGGCAGTTGGGCTTTCGACGTTGGACTCGGCAAGCTGACCGTTCATGGCATGCATCAGGTGCGTTGTTTGGGGGGGAAATTGGCTCATGCACCGCTGGCACCCAGGCGAGCAGCCTAAGGAATGACATGCGCTCAAGTCCAGCAATCCGCATGGTCGAGTGGCACAATTCAGCTATGAGGGTTGAGCCGCAGCACCACTAATTGACACATCTGGCACACAGCGCTGTGCAGATGAATGCAAAGGCTGATTGATGTCACACATTGAACTTCTCACGTCTTTTCCCTCATATTCCACCACCACTTGTTGAGTCTCGCTATCAAGAGCCAGCGCTGCAATGAGTGAGATCGCTTGTGTGGCTGTCTTCTGAAGAGAGATGAAAAGACATCCACACTGCTCCGATCTTCGTAAACACACCGCCAGGGCTCCTAGACATGCGCTCAGCCCGTTGCCAGAGCTGCAACTTAGCATGAGGGAGCTAAGGATGAATGAGAATGTCTGAACACTGTCACAGCACAGTTACTTTCAATGCGCACGCATTGAAAGTTCGGAATGTGCGATCTCGCTTCAGGCCAGGTGAATGCTCCCAGACAATGGTGGGAATTTTCCATGTGTGTGCTGTAGTATAGCACCTGAACAGCAGAAAGCCCTATGCTGCTTCAACAGTGAGCATCACACCAAGTGCATGGTCCGAGAAAGCGTGGTGTGCCTCGCAGGGCTTTCAGCTGGGCCAGCGTTTGCGGCAGCAGTACGGGAGTTTCCTGACAGTCCCAGTGGTCGTCAACGGAATCAGAATGCGGCGAATCCCGCTCCAAAGCCTCAATGTGTCGTCGACAAACTACGACCGGACCGTTGACACCGTGAACGCACTCCTCATGGGATTGCTCTCCAGGGTTGGCACGGAAGCCACCGAGAAGAAGTGCACTTGCCGCCCCGACCAGGGCGCCCGTTCCCCGCCTTCTTGCATCGCAGAGTGCTTGGACCTGACGAGCATGCCTGCCATCCCCACCGTGGCCGTGCGTGATGGTGCCACAGATAGGGCTCTCCAGCAACCTTCCCTTTGTGGAGGTGCGGCGCTCGCTTGCCCCCTTGCCTCCAACTTTTATACAGCTAGGCAAAATGACTCTGCACATGCGGGTTCGACGATGAGCACCAGAAGCATTGCGAGAAGCGTGTTTGGCTGTTGAATGCAGTGACTTTCCCGATGCCTTGGTATTCTTGAAAGGGCGGATATGCTGCGTTTATTTTGTGTGCCAGTTCAACCAACTCGTGGATGAGTAATTTGTGTAGGTTCTCTTGAGCACGTCTCTGCCTTTCCTTACCAGGCACTTAGACCTTGCCATGCTTGCCTCTGTCCCATCTCTGCTGTGTGCAAGTAGAGACTTCTCTGGAGTCACTGATGATTGCTGACGCGAACAAACGTGCATTTGCAGGATTTTCCGAGTGGTTCAACGCGTTTCAGACAACAGATTTCTGGACCTCGCAGCCCAGGTCACGCTTTGCAGCAGCAACACAACTCGTCAGGGACATGGCTGCGTCAGACGTTGTGAGGTCGTATGACTTGGACGAGAACCCTCAAGCATGCCACAACTTGACTGATCCCTACTTCAATGGCATGGCATTCATGGAGTCGGTATGTCACTGAGTCACTCGAGTCAGCGCACACAATGCCACGCAAGTTGTCAGCAACTGCCTTCAGGAAGATGCAGCCCAATCTACAGGCCATCCATGTTGCTGTTCTCGGGAGGCCGTAGCGAGAAATTGGAAGCAGGACAGCGATGCCTCTACCCAGCGTTTTGCCAGAACCAGACCCTGACTCACGGGTCACGACTTTTGAGGGGAAAAACTGGGGTCAAACCCCATTCTGGCGAATCACTGCCTCTGCCACGTATGGTGACCTGCGAAACGATAGGCTTGGCATTCGGGTGTTGTGAACGTGACTTGCGACCTGCAGCTTACCGCATTTTAGCAACATGAACATTCATCTCGCTATGGTTTAGTGCTAATACATTGACACCCTGTGATACCGGCTGCAACACTCTAACAGAGCCTAAACACCACAGGGGCTGATCACACCTGTGAGATGGATGTCTTGTCGTAAAGTGAACGAACATATGGCTCCTCTTTCAAGCAATTGAGAGCGGCTGGTGCTGTAGGTATGGGGAAATCTGATGTGCTACAATGCGAATGGAGCACACAGGTACTGGGTGGGTCCAAAGAGCAAAGCGAACGAGCAGCTGCTGGAGATTCTGCAGCCTGTGGCTGACTTCTACTGGCACCAGCGCTTCACAGGAGAGCACGGCAGCCAGGAAGGTGGCATGCTGCTGCACGAACTGATCTCGGTTCTCAATCGCACTGTTGATGGCCTCTTGTCACCTCCGCTAGGCCGCATGGGCAGGGAGCTGCGAGACAGCGATGAGGCAGGTGTGTGCCATCATTGCTGATTCTACCGCCTCCATATCTGTTACACTCTTTGTTATGAGGAAAGAGAGACAGAATCTTTCATGATATATCAGGTAAATGAAGCGATGATGATGCAATCGTTTACAACACTACCGCATGGACATTGGCAACTCCAAGTACGACTGGGGAAACAGCGCTAGTATTACTATCACCTAAGGCAAGCATGCCTGGCTTACCATAGCCTGACCTGACATGTTCCCTTCTTCGTCCTGTGCTCTGCGTCCTGTACTCTGCATCCTGAACTCTGCGTCCTGTATTCTGCGAGAAAGGAGGTCAGCCACAGCTGAGCAAATTGTCTTGTCAATTTGGGAAATCATCGCAACCCTCACACAGAATCTTTGTTAAGAAATCATTCCTCAACACAGGTTCCAGTTTCACTTGCAAGCATGCCACCTTCCTTGTCACAGTCATTGCAATGGTAATGAGATTTATATACAAACTCACAGGTTTGATTCAGTAGTCCGCTTTGAACGGCAAACAGCGTGCCACTCCTGGCACTGATGATGGTACGAGCCTCCACAACTACAATTCCATCATGCCTCCTTTGTCTTGCATCAAAACGATGAGAGGATAATGCACGAGTGAGCCACTCAGCAACATGTGTTCGGCATTCGGGTAGCGAGGTACCCGGCGAAGAACTGTCGCTAGCTGCAACATCCACTACCGGACCAGCTTGGTCCTGCAGCATTGACAACTCATTGCAGGACATTACTCATCCAAAGGTTGGCTTGCGATGCAGTGAGGTGGTAGGTCGGTTTACAGTGAAAAGTGGTGTGGTTGAGGATGTAAACACCAACTTTCGGCACAGAGGTGTGGGACCAACACGCAACTCTCGTTACTGCACAACCTCCTTCTGCCTGACGAGCCACGGTGTTGATTGGCAAGGCGACCGCGCAACTCAATAACTTGCAAAGTCACAAGCAGGATCCCTGCACAAGATCGAATGATGTTTTGACTCTCGATTCAAGCTCTTGACGGGGGAAATTGTGTTTGGTATTTCATATGCGCCAAGCATGGGTATCGCAGACAAACATTTCATGTGTCCCGCAGCCAAAGCACGTATTTTCAACCTTCACAGATACTACAAATGTTGCCCATGCCATGGGTATGATGTCTGTTATTCCCAAGTAGTTCTTGGAGTTGCCAATGTCCATGTGAATGCGGTAGTCTTGTACAAAGATACAACATATTTCCTTTACAGAGACTGTAGGGATCAGCCAAAGCATAACTTGGACTCACCTCTGAAGACCCAGCCACTGTGCAGACCCTCCGGCGCAGATGACGATCTACTCAGCTCATGACAGCACAGTGTTCAGTCTCATGGCCGCACTGAACGCCACCGCAAACTCGATACTTCCTGATTTTGCCGCCAACGTCGTCCTTGAGCTCTGGCAGTCCTCAGCCGAGCCTCCAATCGGCTTTGATGACTTTTCAATACGCGTTCGCTACAATGGCGAGCTCCTTGGTGATACGTTGGGATGCCGTGGAGGAGCTTGCTCGTTTTTGAGCTTTGTAGACGGCACTCAAGAAGCGGCTGTGTCGCCTGATACGTGCACGCCCGTCACAGAGTGGCAGTGGCCACAACCTAACTGCACATTGATGGTTTAATGCTGGCTACTTCCACGCGCAGCTACTCACTCCTGGTGCTTTGATTCGGCTGAGTTGCACGCGCACGCTCATGCTGCCATGTGGCATGAGTGACATCAGCTGATATCGTTGCACGCTTACCCAGATGACGACGATGGCGATGATGATGGTGTATCGTTTTCAACACTACCGCATCTGAATGGACGAAGAACTCCAAGTCCCGCTTGGGGTTCAGTTCTACCATCACCATCATCCGAGGCAAGTGTACCTTGACCAGCCTGCCATATCTTGTCCAAACATGTCTTCTTTGTTCTCTTCTATACCCTGCAGGAAGGGGGCTAACCACAGCTGTGTCCTGTCACATTTTTTGGAAAATCACTGCATCAGGAATTTGAAACATCCCGGTTGTGGGTTGCAATGATTTTGAACTGACAAACTAAACAAACAATTCCAATTGAGTGGCCAGTCCACTGCCTTGCTTTCCAGGCCTCAATCAAACGTGTTCTGTGAGGGGTGTGCAGCACTTCAAGGAGCATAAAAACAGCAGGTCGCATTTACGAGTCACAGAGCTTGACTGTGTTTCTAGGCCACTGCTTACATATACATCACTGGCGATTTTGTGCCTTTTACCATTCTTTGCGTGCTCATTTGTCCAAGTCGTTTTGTCAACACCTGTACCACTACTTTTGAAATCCTTTACCTGATATACCTGCAGTCAATACCTACAGTAGGTATACTGTGTGTCAATACATGGATGGCGTTTGTTTCTGTGGGCGTTGATTGAACAGCCGATGGGCACTGGTGTTTATACCTTGGTTTTGAGCTACTCATGTGGTTTATCTTTTGAACGTCACCAGTCATTGACTGCGCTAGGACAGCGGCACCTTTGTACCCGTACACATTGCCTGTCAGGATTTTCTCAGAGGTGATGAAGGTCCTCTACCGTAGTATATTAGACATTTGGAAGTTTTTTTCGGAGCGTGACGTGTGACATTTATTATTTCTCCGACTTTTAGGAGAAATCGCCCAAACGTGACAGACATGTCACATTCATTATTTCTCCGTCAATAAGGAGATTGAAATCAGCTGCGCCGCAGGCAAAATTTTTTTGGAGGTACATTTGTGATGAACAAGCATCTGCCATTGCCGGAGTTCAGGTGCAATCATGCTCAAGTGTATCGTCCATGTGCAAGCAAGGCACGGCTATCATCACCCCCATATCAAAGATGGTCACCTGGATTGTCACAAGTCAATTGTTTCATCGTCACCAACATCTACCAGGGGCGCTGCTTCTCTCATCTCTCTCTCAAACAGGTAATCATCAATGCGAATCCATTCTTTCTCATCATATGCGGCTTTTTCAACAGCTGTCATGTCCACCTTCTTGAAACACAGCAATGACTGCCTTTGCTTGCCTGAACCGGTCCCAGACGAGGCAGACGGTACGTGACAGCGCGTTTTGAAATGATGGTTTCCACAAGTTCAATAGGCTATTGTATGCTTACTTTCATGACAGTTTTCATCCTGGCTTGCGTATGCAGCGTGCCATGAGTAGGCCAGGGTACAGAGTGCCGCAGGCACCTCGGAAAGTCTGTTGGGTCAGCGTCACGCGTGACATTTATTATTTCTCCGTCCATATGGAGGTTTTTTCCCCTAGCGTGACGCGTGACACAATATAATTGTCGACACGGTAACGAACTTGTTCCGTTCTGACCCTTCCTGGTCTGTCCGTTTCTCGGCTCACATCCCACAAGGATGTGAGCCGGGAGAGCTCACTTAGAATTTTTCCAGGTCTGTGCTAGTGTTTGCTTGGTGGAATCGCCTTTGCAATGGGTTCAAGTCTGTGCCAGCGTTTGTGCGACTTAGTTGCCTTGCCCCCATTTTCCGACGCTGTTTGATGCAGTTGCGCCATTTTAACACTCTTTTAGGCGCCTCATCCTACATATTGCTGGATTCGGTGGACATTGGCTGCTACGACGAAGCAGAAGCTGGCTTGGCTTGGAGGGTTCACAGCATCGCTAACAAGGAACTGGATACCGCTGAGCGAGCCGCCCTTGGTCCCCAGGTTCTTGGATTTCGGCTCGAGACCCTTGTGATTCCCGTGGTTCGAGACCCGATTGTCACGTTTCGGCTCGAGACCCTGACACGGTCACTTTCTTATGTCTTCCAGCTTTTGAGTTGAAGACTCTTCAAACTCGCTCTGGGACTCGTGAGTGGATGCAGTTGCGCCATATTAACCCTCCTCGGGGCGCCTCATCTACTATCAACATGATTCGCATTGCAGAGATACAGAGTTCCAAGGTTCAAGAGTTGGAGACCTTTAAGCAGCCGTTGTCTGATGCTTCTGGCAGTTCGCTACTCCCGGGGTCACGGTTTTGTTGTTGCCTTGTCATCGGGTACTTCCAGCTGTGCCCTGTTTGTGTTGTGGAACGGACTCCGTTTCAACTTTGTTGCTAGTAGATCAATGCACTTGCGCCGTATTAACCACTTCCCGGGGTGCCTCATTTGTATTTACTTGTCCCTCTGTTGACTCTGGTAGCCAGGATACTCCCTTACTCGTGTGGCTTGAAGTCCTGTGATGCAGCAATTGACAGGAACTGTTCCGAGTGCGTGTTGGTTCTGTTCCGGCTTGAGCTATGGTGATTCTGTTCCTCTGTGTAATCAGATATACTCTTTGATGATTCTGCTTCTCTGTGTAATGAAATATACTCTTTGTACCTTTCCGAGTGTGTGTTGGTTTTACTGGTACAGCTCGAGCTTTGATGATTCTGCTTCTCTGTGTAATGAAATATACTACAGTTCCCTGAGGGATCTATGTACCTTTCCGAGTGTGTGTTGGTTTATTGGTACGGCTCGAGCTTTGATGGTTCTGCCCCACTGTGTAATGAAATATACTACGGAACCTTTCCGAGTGTGTGTTGGTTTACTGGTACAGCTCGAGCTTTGATGATTCTGCTTCTCTGTGTAATGAAATATACTACGGTCGCCCTTCCGTTTCCGTCCCCTGGCCCGGCGCTCTGGCCGCTGCTCGGCTTCCTGACGCGGCTGCCAATCGGCCCCGCTTGCTCTCCCGCCGTGTTCTTGGCCTCCCCGGCTCGTCCTACGAATCGGTGTCGGAGTTGGTGTCCGATGTGGAGTCCGACATGGATTTGGACTCACCTTGAGGCGCGTCTTGGGCGCCCTACTCACCTTGAGCCCACGGCGTTTGCCCAGCTACGCACCCTCCTCGCATGCTTCTTTCCTGTTCCCTTGGCGTGCGGTCGCCTGTGCCAGCTGCTGTTGCCCCCCCCTGCTTACTGTGCTGTTCTGGCGCTTGTCGCTCTTAGGGCTCTTGTGGTTCTCGCGGCCTGTGTTGCTCGAGTGGTTCTTGCGGCTCTTGCGGCTCAAACGTGACCCTTGTGAATCCCGTGGCTCTTGCGACTCCTGCGGCTCTTGCGGCCTCTCGTCCTTTCGTTGGTGGTGATACTCCGGCGTGGCTTAGGTTGCTGGTTCTCTTGTGTGTTTTGTCTTTGTTTGTGACATTGTTTTCAGTGTTAGTTTCTGTGTTTTTTCCTGTTTTGCCAGCCCTGTCGCTTGTAACGGATGGCAGAACCATGCAAGGCGGGAGGGTGGAAAACAGAAAGGGAAAACCAGGTTCATTACCGGGCTCTCACCGTTTTCACCTAGTAAAAAACCCGGGGAAAAAACCACCCTCCCGCCAAGGGAAAAACCTTCGTCTTCAACCGTAACGCCAAACCTGCATAGCGCCCACAGATTAACCGGTCTGACTTTCTTCGTTGTTTGTTTGTGTCGCTGTGTGCTTTGTCTTCCTTTTTCTTTCTTTTGTTCGTCTTTCGGAAGCCTTTCCTAGATTTGCCGGCCCTGTCGCTTGTAACACAACCGGTAACACAGAAACCCAGGCTGAAAAAGAACGAGCTGTCGGCGGCAAGCAGGGTGAAATGCAAACACCGGAATGTTCGCATCCTTGTCAAACATGAAATTTCTCTGTGTGGCAAGAATGATAAAAGTGTGACATGCAAAAAAGCGGGTGAACATGCTGGGCACAAGACCATCCATTCCATTGACTCTCATCCTCTAGGCTTCTTTCAACTCACCTCGAACTGAGGGAAGGTACGACAGATTGTACCACCATTGTCCTTGAGGGGAGAGTCCTTATGACGTAATGGCAACAAATATGAGACGTTGACGGGCCTAACGTCAGTCATGCATGGATGGAGCTGCATCATTGGTGGAGACCCAGAAATTCCAGCCATCGCAGTGTGATATGCGTTTAACAATCAGATTCGCCTGATTCCCGAAAGTATGCCCTTCAACTACAGCGTTGCGGTTGAAGCACGCGGAGTTTGCAAAACTGTCATTTGCGGGAGTCGTTCATGCAGGTATGGGTCCAGACAAGTGTGCACAGATTCCATGTTATCAGAGGCAGGATACGTTGCAGATGTGCTGCGCTGTTTCTCGCGCACATAGTACGCCGCAATTGCCACTCTCGCGGCTGCGGGGATAGCTGATGTGACCAATCAGGGTTTGCTTTGGTGATGACTGACTGCAACGTAGCATTGCGCACGGTTGTGCTCTGCATGCTGTCGTACGAAGAGTTGCGTGTAAACGCAGCATGCTGCTGCGAGGCCGCCTATCGTTGATTGCATGTTCAGGTATGGCATGCGCAGGCACGTGCTGCCAACTCGTGGACGCAGTCCGATTAAAAGAAGTCGAGGGCGATCATAATCTTTTGGTCGGAGCCTGAAAACTGCCGACACACATCTGCAGTTGATCGTCTGGCAGATCAGCTTTCACTTTACGCCCTGCAAGAAGAAAAACCAGAGGTTGAGTCCTTTGGAAGGGGGGGGGCTTCACTCAAGGGACAACCAAGTAAAGGAAGCGTCGACGTCGTCGATGCCAGCACGCCAAAATGGCGGAACCAAGGACCAATTTCATGGGCCTGGATGGCGCCGAAATCCAGGCAATGATGGACGGGTCAGAGCGTACTCTGTCAAACGCTCACAGTGAGGATTTTCAGGAGCTGTGCGCTGCCGCTCTCGAGGACGTCTCCAGGACAGGTGTGCTTCATGCAAGCGAGGTGTTGCCAACTACTGCCCTTATGCGATGCACATGCATGACTGCAGTCTACATTTTGAGGTTGAGGTGTCGCTTGTACAAGTGCGCATAATTGTCGATTGTGATAACAGCCATGTGTACTGAATAACCTTGCTTTTGCTGTCCAGTATGTCAAGTAGGTCGCTATAAATTGCAGGGAGAGACGTCTGGTGGCGTCCGCACTTGCAGGACTCGCGCCAATGCAAGCGATGCTTGCACACCAGGGCAAGAATCTGCCTGCACTTCCTCTGTTCTGGCGGTCTGTTTGCAGTACTGGCTCGAGCTAAGAGCAGCGTGGTGAAGTGGGTGGCTTTGTTCTTGGTAGTATTGTCCAGCTATCAGGCAGCAGATCACCATGTCGTCAGCAATGTTGCAATGTTGTGCACGGTCAAGGAATTCAGCTGCGTTTCCCCTGATTGCATGGCGTTGTTGACAGGCATGAGATTGTCGTGGGTCATGATGGGGGGGGGGGGGTGTAGCTGGTGGGGCGAGTCGCATATCATGGACGTCATGTTGGTAGGACATTTTGCAGGTTTGAGGAAGCGGTTAACCTCAGTTCAGTCACGTCTGCAAAGAAGAAGCCAGAACGTGGCAGAGGAGGCCGAAGATGGTGCCGACCTTGTGAAGCGCGTCATGGAGACTAGCGGCGGAGACAACGAGAAGTTTGCGCGCAAATGGCACGCCCGCTACGATGCGTGCGTCTTTCTGCCCCTCACTCTAGCGGTTGCTCAAAGCCATTTCCATCTGTCGAACTACAAAGCGCGCTGATGATACAGGGTAGGGCCTTGTGTGGCGCCGTTGATGCTCAATTCATGGGTTGTATGGGAGCTTGACTGCTCATGTGCTTTTGCTTGACTTCCACCTTTTGCTGTGCAGTGTTGGCATCAAGCAGCCATCTGTGGAGGTGAGATTTGAGGACCTCACCCTCACTGCTGTGACACCGGAGAGCACGGCAGAAGGCATGATGACTGTTGGACGAGATTTGAAGGCCAAACTTCAGGTGCGCAACGGTGCATCGTCTGGCTGCGTCGTAAATTGATCAACTCATGGCATTGAACTCAACATCGCTGAAATGAGGTAGGTTGCTGTTCAATCTGTGTGGTTTATGGCCACAACATGTTTTATTGCGGCGAAAAGTTGCGGGCTTGTTCAGATGAAGAGATTTTGCTGGAGGCCAGGACACTGTGACAGCTATGCCTTTGTTTAGTAATCCACTCAAGAAAGAGACGAATGAATTAAGGTAAGCCAGAGCACTGCTTGCGATTTCGTTCCAGCAATTTTGGACGAACCTGGTTACACCTTGTTTATGAGCATCTATTACGATGTGCTATGCATAGCGGCACCCTTTGTTCTATCTTGTCTGCCATTTTGTGCACATCATATGCTTGGATGTGCTGCAGGGGCTCGTGGCCACGTTGACGCGACAGAAAGTTCCCATGAAGGAGGTCACGCTTCTGCACCCGATGTCAGGAGTACTCAAGCCAGGGAGGATCACCCTTTTGCTGGGTCCCCCGGCCAGCGGCAAGTCACTCTTGATGAAAGCGCTCTGCCACCGCGCACCAGTGAAATGCGAGGGCTCAGTTACATACAATGGCCATGCCTTTGACGAATTCAACCCCACCCGCACAGCCCGATACGTCGACCAAGTGAGCACGCACATCCCGGTGCTGACCGTTCGAGAGACGCTCAAGTTCTCCGCGCGATGCCAAGGACCCGGCTATCGACAAAGTGCGCAGCTTGATCTCATCACATATGTAAAAGTCAGCACCGCTTGCTTGAACTCGCATCCAAGCCGTCTACCGCTGTGTTGCATTCTGCGCCTTGGAACTGCTGTGTTGTAGTTGTTTTTGGAAAGCACCGTGGTTTGTGATGGCGGGTGTGCATGGAAATGCCTTGTCAGCCAAGCTGCTGCCTGTGCTGTGGTATACTTGGAAGAATAAAGTGCTTCGTTTGCGAAACCCTTCAGCGCTTTGTGTTGCACCTGTTATGATACTACGTCATTGCCGCAGTGGTGACATCGGCATTGTGCATGCAGGCATGTTCAAACTGATTGAGGAAAGGGAGGAGGCAATGGGCATTGAACCGGACAAGGATGTGGCCAAGTTGATGAATGAGATTGGGCAAGCGTCTGCAGTCGGCACAGATCTGACTCTCCAGCTGCTGTCGCTCGTGAACTGTGCTGACACCGTTGTAGGCGACGGCTTGACACGCGGCGTGTCTGGAGGCGAGCTCAAGCGAGTCACCTCCGGCGAGATCCTCGTCGGCCCCGCGAAGGTGCTGTTCATGGACGAAATCTCCACCGGTAAGGGCACTTCTCCAACATACACCAGATGTCAAAATGCGCGGTCTGTGTTTCAATCAGCAAATGCTGTGATTGCTTCGTGATACCTTCTTTGTTTGTTTCCTCACACACAATCACGAGGGGTGTTGGCAACTCGGTTCACGTTTCAAGCTGACCAAATGCTGAATTTGGGCATTGCACCACTGATACAGCAGTCCACCCCGCAGATCTTACCTGCGCGGGTTGGATTGTGGGTTGTTTGTACTGCGAGCGCAGGCTCGAGA